>NC_014690.1:0-16697 GCF_018492685.1 Alosa sapidissima | reverse complement strand
CACAGAGTAACATTTTTTTGCAGCACTATATACCAACACGTAACAGAACTCGTTGAAGACGTCAGTCGAGTCTTTCATGGTTTCGGGGTTTGACATGAATATTAGACTTTTTCGGGCGTAGGGGGTAAGGGGGTTTGTCGCGCGAAAAAACCTCCTAGTTTTCCGAAGAAGGGGGGCAGTATAATAGGGCAGGGTGGGTTGAGAATTGATCTATTATGCACCTGATATCACTTATGTAATTCTTCCATGAATGCTGATGGAGTATTGGGCAATTGTTCTTTATTTCAAGGAAATGTTCACCCTTTAAACGTTAACATTACGAAGTGAGTCGCCACACGCCAAGTGAAAGTGAAGGGGTGAAGAGAATCAGATGCATGTAAGTGAACGCCCGGCATGGTGGGTAACGAGTCGTTAGTACCCCACCATAACTTATGCCTGGAAAATTCAATTCTAAGGGGGATTATAAATTTATGGCCCTGAAATAGGAACCAAATGCCAGGAATAGTTCATTCTGTGAAACCCCCACAATTTTTGTCCGTGATCTTATCATTAACCGTATGCGCGATTTAGTCGTGTTGGTCGGTTCTCACTACATTAAATAAGTCTATAGCTATTTTTGGTGGGTAACGCATGGAAAATGGTTTAATGAAGTAATAGGGATTAATCTATTTATCAGCTTTTCTTATTGATATTCTGAATCTTAGTTTAATGCTTTGTATATACCTTAGTTTAATTATTACTTGTTTGTTTTCATGGGTTATTATCTGATTATTACTTATTTATCCTTAGATTCATGAATGTAAGTATAAAACAGTTATTTACTTGATATAATATGAATGGTGATTATACATAGTATGTATAAGTACCATATATATATGTATAATTATACATAGTATGTATAGACACCATATATATATGTATAATTATACATAGTATGTATTATACCATCTGTGTAGGGTGTTGTACATACTATGAGTATACAACATTTATATACTAGAGTACATATAATAAGTACATATATCGGCGCGTCGGCGCGTCAAGCAGGGAATAGTTTAACTTAGAATACTAGCTTTGGGAGTTAGAGGTGGAAGTTAAAATCTTTCTTTTCTGGGCCTCAGGGAGGATTTTAACCTCCGGTCTCCGGGTTACAAAACCGGCGCTTTAGAACTAAGCTACTGGGGCAGTTTCATTCTAGGACTTTGTTCTCTGCTCACCCGGCTAGTGGGGTTAGAATTAAGAACAGAGAGAAGTAGGCTGCTGAGGCTACTTGTCCGGCAATGACGTAGGGGTGCTCTACTGGTATTCCTCCAATTCATGTTAAGACAACAACGTCTAGTACTAAAGCTCAGAATAGGAACTGTGTAATGGGCCGGAATGTTAGTCCTCGATGCTTTGAGGTGTGCAGGATGGGAATTACTATAAGTACTAAAATGGAGAATAGAAGGGCTAATACTCCACCTAGTTTGTTGGGGATTGAACGTAGGATGGCGTAGGCAAATAGGAAGTATCACTCTGGTTTAATGTGGGGTGGGGTAACCATGGGGTTGGCGGGTGTAAAATTATCTGGGTCCCCCAGCAAGTTAGGTGAAAAGAGGGCTAACGAGATTAGCGCTAGTAGTAAAGCTGCGAAACCTAGAAGGTCTTTGTAGGAGAAGTATGGGTGGAATAAAATTTTATCAGCGTCTGAGTTAAGACCAGCTGGGTTATTTGATCCTGTTTCGTGTAGGAATAAGAGGTGGAGGATTGTGGCCCCTGCAATTACGAAGGGGAATAGGAAGTGGAATGCGAAGAATCGGGTTAGAGTGGCACTATCTACGGAGAAGCCCCCTCAGATTCATTCTACTAGTGCGCCTCCTACATATGGGACGGCAGATAATAAGTTGGTAATTACTGTGGCCCCCCAGAAAGATATTTGTCCTCAGGGGAGAACGTAGCCTACAAAGGCAGTCATTATAACAAGAAGGAGAAGGATTACTCCAATGTTTCATGTCTCTTTGTAGACGTATGAGCCGTAGTAAAGTCCTCGGCCAATGTGGGCGTAAATGCAGATGAAGAAGAATGATGCCCCGTTTGCGTGCATGCTTCGGATTAGTCATCCATAGTTTACGTCACGGCAAATGTGGACGACGGAAGAGAATGCCGTTGCGATGTCAGAAGTGTAGTGTATAGCCAGGAATAGTCCTGTTAAAATTTGTGCCGCTAAACACATTCCTAAAAGTGAGCCGAAGTTTCATCAGACTGAAATGTTAGAAGGGGCTGGGAGGTCGACTAGTGCGTCGTTGGCGATTTTTATGAGTGGGTGGGTTTTTCGTAGGCTTGCCATTAGGGTTTCTATAGTTGAATAACAACGGTGGTTTTTCGAGTCATTGGTCTCGGTTAGAATCCGGGTAGAAATTATGGTATACTTTGTGTGTCTCTGATTATTTGGGTTTGTTTTAGGGATGGTGGGCGTTGCATCTAATCCTGCCCCGTATTTCGCGGCATTAGGGTTAGTGATGTCTTCTGGGGCGGGTTGTGCTGTTTTAGCAATGTTTGGGTTGCCGTTTTTGGCCTTGGCTCTTTTCTTAATTTACTTAGGGGGGATGTTAGTAGTTTTTGGGTATTCGGCTGCTTTGGCGGCCGATCCGCACCCTGAAAGCTGGGGGGACGCGTCTGTTTTTGAGCATGCGATGTTCTACTTTGTGGTAGTCGTTGCAGGGTTGCTCTATTTTGGTTCATCATGATATGGTTTTAGTACCGGGGTGTTAAGTAGTTGTAAAGAGTTGTTGATGGTCCGGGGAGATGTTGGTGGGGTTTCCATGCTTTATGCTTCAGGGGGTGTTATGATGGTGTTATGCGCTTGAGTTTTATTGTTAACTTTATTTGTAGTATTAGAGTTGACTCGTGGCTTAAGCCGGGGGACTTTACGGGCTGTTTAGGTTGAGGCTAAAAGGGTGGCCAGACCTGTGGTGATTATGAAGATTATTAGATATGTCTTGATGATCCCTCGTTGGGTGTCGCTAGTGGCTGCGGACATTTTCGTTTGAGCTGAAACTAGTCCTTTGGGGCCTGCGGTCTCAAATCATGACTGGTCTACTAGTTGGTTGGCCATTGTTTGGCCTAAAACCAGGTTTAGTTTAGGGACCAGGCGGTGTACTGTTGCGGGGAAGAAGCCGAGCATGTTTGAGAAGTTGTGTAGTTTAATGGTTGGGGTGGGTTTGAATTGTTTGGCGGTGAGGGCGGCTAATTCTATGGCTGTTAGAAGTCCAATGATTGTGACAATAAGAGCAGCTAGTTTTAGTATGGGAGGCATGGTCATAATGGGTGTTTTTGTGGGGAGGGTGTTTGAAATAAGAATTAACCCGGCTACAATGCTGCCTCAGGCCAGTCGTTTAATTGGGTTAATAACTGCAGGGTCATTTTCGTTGATTGGGGAGAGGGGTGTAAATCGGGGGGTTCCCATGGTAACAAAAAATACAACTCGGAAGCTGTATACGGGTGTGAAAGAGGTTGCAATTAGAGTGAGGACAAGGGCTCAGGCGTTAAGGTAGGAGGTGTTTAGGGCTTCGATGATGGCATCTTTTGAGAAGAAGCCGGCCAGAAAGGGAGTTCCTGTTAGAGCTAGGCTTCCAATTGTGAGACAGGTGGATGTAAAAGGTGCTAGGTTGTGTAGGCCCCCCATTTTTCGGATGTCTTGTTCGTCATTAAGGCTGTGGATAACTGATCCGGAGCAGAGGAAGAGTATTGCTTTGAAGAAGGCATGGGTGCAAATGTGGAAGAAAGCTAATTGGGGCTGATTAAGTCCGATTGTCACTATTATGAGTCCTAGTTGGCTTGAAGTAGAGAAGGCTACGATTTTCTTGATGTCATTTTGGGTGAGGGCACATGTGGCGGTAAATAGTGTTGTTAGTGCACCTAGACACAAGCAGATGGTTAGTGCTGTAGGGTTGGTTTGGGTAAGAGGATGTAGTCGAATAAGGAGGAAGATTCCTGCTACAACCATTGTGCTTGAGTGCAGTAGGGCGGAGACTGGCGTGGGACCTTCCATTGCGGAAGGCAGTCAGGGGTGAAGTCCGAATTGGGCCGACTTGCCTGTTGCGGCAATGATTAGGCCTAGGAGGGGGAGGGTTATGTCCATGTTGTGAGAAAGTGCAAAGATTTGTTGTATCTCTCATGAGTTAAGATTTATGGCAAATCAGGCCATGCTTATAATTAGTCCGATGTCTCCCACTCGGTTATAGATCACGGCTTGTAAGGCTGCAGTGTTGGCGTCAGCTCGGCCGTACCATCAGCCGATTAGTAGGAAGGACATAATTCCTACTCCTTCTCAGCCAATAAATAGTTGGAATATGTTGTTGGCTGTAACTAGGATAATTATAGCGATTAAGAACATGAGGAGGTATTTAAAGAATCGGTTCATGTATGGGTCTGCGTGTATGTATCAGGAGGCAAATTCAAGGATTGATCATGTTACGTAAAGGGCAATTGGCGTAAAGATAATTGAATAGGCATCGAATTTTAGGCTAATGCTAATGTTGAAAGTGGATGTATTTATTCAGTGTCAGGTGGTGACGATTGTTTCTACCCCCTGGTCTAAGAAGATAAATAGTGGTAAAAGACTGACCACGAATGCGGCACTAACTGCGGTTTTTACGTGGGATACGGCTCAACCGGGGGGTTTTGGTGCGGGGTCAATTGTTGTAATAATAGGGTAGGCTAGGAGGGCAAAGATTAGTGTAAGTGATGATGATAAAATCAGTGTAGTTTGCATAGCCTCTGCTTGGATTTGCACCAAGAAGTTTTGGTTCCTAAGACCAACGGATGACTGTTATCCTCAAAGGCCCGAGGGAGCCGCAGATTCTAACTGCGGGGGTAGAGATTAGCAGTCTCTATTGCTACAGGCCTCTCTCGGCGGGTAAGGAGGTTTGAACTCCTGTCTTTGGAATCACAATCCAACATTTTCGTTAAACTATACCTGCAGTAGAATCATCCTCACATGAACTCTGGTTTGAGGACAAGTAGAACAACTGGAATTAAATGAAGGGCAATCAAAAGGTGCTCTCGTGTGTGATATGGGGTTAATCCTGTAATATGTGCTGGTACCGGGCCCCGCTGGGTTATTAGGAACATGTAGAGGGAGTAACCGGCTGTGATCAGGGTGCCGAGTCCTGTAAGGATTAGGGTTCAAGGAGATCAGTTAAATATGGTTGTAATGATTATGATCTCCCCCATAAGATTAGGGAGTGGGGGGAGTGCAAGATTGGCTAAGTTGGCAATAAACCATCATGTGGCTGTTAGGGGGAACAGTATTTGCATGCCTCGTGCCAAGACTATAGTTCGGCTGTGTGTTCGTTCATAGCTTGTGTTTGCCAGACAGAACAATGCTGATGATACTAGTCCGTGGGCAATTATTAAAATAATTGCTCCGGTCAGGCCTCAGGGGGTTTGAATAAGAATACCTCCGGCGACCAGCCCCATGTGGCTTACTGAGGAGTAAGCGATTAGTGATTTTAGGTCTGTTTGGCGTAAACAGATAGATCCTGTTATGATGATGCCTCAGAGGGCAAGCACGATGAAGGGATAGGCCATTTCTTTAGTGAGGGGGTCAAGGACTGTTGTTATTCGAATCATGCCGTAGCCCCCAAGTTTTAGTAAAACTGCGGCTAGGACTATTGATCCGGCAATAGGGGCTTCTACGTGCGCCTTTGGTAGTCAGAGATGGACGCCATAGAGGGGCATTTTTACGAGGAATGCCACCAAGCAGCCCGCTCATCAGATTTTGTCCCCTCAGGAGATCAAAGTTAAAGGCTGACAAAAGTTTAGGGTAATCATTGATAAACTTCCTGTTGAATTTTGTAGGGTTAGTAGTGCAACTAATAGTGGGAGGGACCCTGCTAAAGTGTAAAATAAGAAGTAGGTGCCCGCATTTAGGCGCTCTGCTTGGTTGCCCCATCGGGTGATGATAATAAGAGTGGGAACAAGGGTTGCTTCGAATATAATATAAAACATAATAATTTCTGTGGCTCCGAATGCTATAATAAGGAAGGCTTGAAGGGAGGCCAAGAGGCTGAGGTACATGCGTTGTCGGGAGGCAGGTTCGGACTGTGTGTGGTTTTGGCTTGCGAGGATTATCAGAGGGAGGAGTCAACATGTTAGGACTAGAAGGGGGGCAGAAAGGGGGTCAATTGCTATATAGTTGTTTGGCAGGGTCCATCCTGTTTCTGCTGTCCAGTTGAGCCAAGTTAGACTTAGCAGGGCAATAATCAGGCTGTAGGACACGGCGGATGTCCAAAGTCATTTTTTGGGCGTTAACCAAATCGTTGGGAAGAGCATTAGGGTTGGGATTAGCACTTTTAACATTGCAGGAGGTTAAGGTTTTGTAGTCGGTCTGTTCCGTGGGTTCGGGCTGTTGCCACTAGTAGGGCAAGACCCGTGCTGGCTTCGCAAGCAGAGAAGGCGAGGAGTAATATGGGCGCTGCAGAGAAGTTTGTTGCTTCTGTTTGTAGGGTCCATAAAGAGAGAGCAAGGAAGAGGGATAGCATCATGCCCTCTAAACATAGCAGAGCAAAGAGAAAGTGGGTTCGGTGAAATGCCAGGCCTATAAGGCCTAGGATAAATGCTATGCTAAAACTGAAGTGCACCCGGGTCATAAGGGAGTTATAGACTTTAACCATAGTTGTCTGAGCCGAAATTGGCAGTCTTTAGTTGGACTAATTCCCTATTCGGCTCATTCAAGGCCCCCCTGCATTCACTCATAGACTAAACCTAGTGTTAGGAGAACAAGGATGGCGGTGGCCCATGAGACGGTTACTAGTGGGTTGAGCAGTTGATTTCCCCAGGGGAGGGGGAGTAGCAGTGCGATCTCTAGGTCAAATAGTAAGAATAGAATGGCTACTAGGAAGAATCGCAGGGAGAAGGGCAGGCGGGCGGACCCTAGGGGATCAAATCCGCACTCATAAGGTGAAAGTTTCTCTGCGTCAGGGTTTATTTGCGGTAGTCAGAAGGAGACAATGATTAAAATGATTGATAGTACGGAGGTGATTGCTAGGATGGTTATGATTAGACTCATTATCTTTCCTTGGGCTTTAACCAAGATTAGATGGTTGGAAGCCACCTGTACTGTCTTTTATACTAGAAAGATTATGATCCTCATCAGTAGATAGAGACGTACAGGAATAGTCATACTACGTCAACAAAGTGTCAGTATCAGGCGGCGGCTTCGAATCCAAAGTGGTGGTTTGAAGTAAAGTGGTGGAGCACTTGACGTAGAAGACAGACAGCCAGGAATGTGAGCCCAATAATAACGTGTAGGCCGTGGAATCCTGTGGCCACAAAGAATGTTGATCCGAACACTCCGTCTGCGATTGTAAAAGGGGCTTCATAGTATTCTAGGGCTTGTAAGAAAGTAAAGTAGAAGCCTAGAAGGATTGTAAGAGTAAGAGACTGGATGGCTTGCTTTCGCCCCCCTTCTATAAGGCTATGGTGGGCTCATGTTACAGTTACACCGGAGGCTAGAAGGACGGCTGTATTCAGTAGTGGCACTT
Organism: Alosa sapidissima; assembly: GCF_018492685.1. NCBI lineage: Eukaryota > Metazoa > Chordata > Actinopteri > Clupeiformes > Clupeidae > Alosa > Alosa sapidissima. Next base: position 9,174 of record NC_014690.1, on the reverse strand, counting down.
CGAATGGGTCTAGGGGTGTAACTCCTGTTGGGGGTCAGCAGCCCCCTAGTTCAGGGGTTGGTGCTAGGCTTGAGTGGTAGAAGGCTCAGAAAAATCCTGCAAAGAAGAATACTTCTGAGGTAATGAACAGGATTATTCCGTAACGCAGCCCTTTTTGAACTGGGGGGGTGTGGTGGCCTTGGAAGGTCCCTTCTCGGACAATGTCTCGTCATCATTGGTATATGGTTAGGAGCGTTAGTACTAGCCCTAGAGTTATAAGGAGGGTTGAATGGAAGCGGAATCAAATTGCAGTGCCGGATGTTAGCAGCAGGGCGCCAACTGCTCCGGTGAGCGGTCAGGGGCTTGGGTCTACCATGTGGTATGCGTGTGCTTGGTGGGCCATTAGACAGCTTGATGAAGGTATAGGCTTAAGAGTAGGACGAAGACATATGCTTGAATCATTGCTACGGCGACTTCTAGAAGGGTGAGCAGGAATAAAATTGTGGCTGTTAAGATGGCCACGGTTGGCATAATTGGGAGAAGAACAAAGGCTGCTGTGGCAATTAGTTGAATGAGTAGGTGGCCCGCTGTTAGGTTGGCAGTTAGTCGGACCCCGAGGGCTAAGGGCCGGATAAATAGGCTAATCGTTTCGATAATAATTAGTACAGGGATAAGAGACGCTGGGGTGCCCTCGGGGAGGAGGTGTCCTAGGGCAGCTGTAGGTTGGTTTCGCATGCCAATGATTACTGTGGCGAGCCACAGAGGGACGGCAAGGCCTATGTTTAGAGAAAGCTGTGTAGTTGGTGTAAATGTGTAGGGGAGGAGTCCTAACATGTTGATAGTAATGAGGAAGAGCATTAGAGATGTAAACAGGACTGCTCATTTGTGTCCCCCTGGGTTAATAGGTAGAAGAAGTTGTTGTGTAAATCGATTAATGAATCAGCCTTGAAGTGTTAATACTCGATTGTTTAATCATCGTGTTGTGGGGGTGGGATATAAAGTTCATGGGAGTGCGATTGCTACTGCAATAAGGGGGATACCCAGGTAAGAGGGGCTCATGAATTGGTCAAAGAAGCTTAGTATCATGGTCAGTTTCAGGGTTCAGGTTTAGCTTTTTCAGCTCCTACAGTTGTAGGTTCATTGTTGAAGTTATGGGCTAGGACTTTTGGGGGAATGACTGTTAGAAAAATTAGTCAAGAGAAGACAAGAATTGCAAATCAAGGAGCGGGGTTCAATTGAGGCATATCACTAGAGGTGGTTGGGGGTCACCAATCTTCAGCTTAAAAGGCTGACGCTAGGCCCAATTTAGCTTTCTAGTGAGGCGTCTTCAAGTATGAGTGAGGATCAGTTTTCAAAGTGTTCTAGAGGAACAGCTTCTACCACAATTGGCATAAAGCTGTGATTTGCACCACAAATTTCAGAGCATTGCCCGTAGAATACGCCGGGACGGGAGGCGATAAAGGCGGTTTGATTTAGGCGTCCTGGTACTGCGTCTATTTTTACACCTAGTGCTGGAACGGCTCAGGAGTGAAGTACGTCTTCCGCTGATACAAGAACTCGGATGGGGGATTCTATTGGAACAACCATTCGGTGGTCTGTCTCTAGTAGGCGGAATTGTCCTGGTACTAGGTCTTGTGTGGGAACCATGTAGGAGTCAAAGCCCAGGTCTTCATAATCTGTGTATTCATAGCTTCAGTATCATTGGTGTCCTATGGCTTTGATAGTTAGGTGGGGGTCGTTAATCTCGTCCATGAGGTAAAGAATTCGTAGGGAGGGAAGTGCAATTAGAATAAGGATTACTGCTGGTAGGACAGTTCACACAATTTCAATTTCTTGGGAGTCCAGAATGTATTTGTCAGTAAGTTTGGTAGAAACCATTGACACAATAATATAAAGAACCAGTGTGCTACTTCGGCGTACGATCATTAGGGTGTGGTTCGTGTAATGTAGAGGTGGTGCTGTGACAGGGGAGACCGCGTTCTGCAATCCTAGTCGTGATGGATGTTCCATTAAGCTCTAGGCTAAGACACGCGGGAGTTTAACCCACAATTTTGCCTCGACAAGGCAAGGTAATCGTTTTACTAGTGTCTTATTAAGAAAGTGGCAGAGTGGCCATGCAGTTGGCTTGAAACCATCTCACGGGGGTTCGATTCCTCCCTTTCTCGTTATTTTGCTTGTACTTGCACGAAAGCCGGCTCCTCGAAGGTGTGGTAAGGAGGTGGGCAGCCGTGTAGTCATTCTACGTTTGTTATGGTAAGCTCTACTGATGATACTTCCCGTTTGGCGGCAAATGCTTCTCAAAGAATAAATAAGAACATAATTACTGCTACTAAAGAGATTAGTGATCCAATTGAAGACACCGTGTTTCAAAGGGTATAGGCATCTGGGTAGTCCGAGTACCGTCGTGGCATTCCGGCTAGCCCTAGGAAGTGTTGTGGGAAGAAAGTTAGATTTACCCCTACGAACATAACCCCAAAATGGATTTTTGTTCAAGTGCTGTGAAGGGTGTATCCTGAAAATAGTGGGAATCAGTGCATGAATGCGGCCATGATGGCAAATACAGCACCCATTGACAGAACATAGTGGAAGTGTGCTACTACGTAGTATGTGTCGTGTAGAACAATGTCTAGGGAGGAGTTGGCTAGTACAATCCCTGTGAGCCCCCCGACCGTGAAGAGGTACGCGCGGTCCAGAGCTCACAGCAGGGGAGTATCCCATTTGATTGAGCCCCCGTGCAGAGTTGCAAGTCAGCTAAAGACTTTTACTCCGGTGGGAATGGCAATAATCATTGTTGCGGATGTAAAGTAGGCTCGTGTGTCGACATCTATCCCCACGGTAAACATGTGGTGGGCTCATACAATAAACCCTAGAAGCCCGATGGCCATCATGGCTCACACCATTCCCATGTATCCGAAAGGTTCCTTTTTACCGGAATAATAGGCTACAATGTGGGAGATCATTCCAAATCCTGGCAGGATTAAAATATAAACTTCCGGGTGGCCGAAGAATCAGAACAGGTGTTGATATAAAATTGGGTCCCCTCCCCCTGCCGGGTCAAAGAAGGTTGTATTTAGATTTCGGTCTGTTAGGAGCATTGTAATCCCAGCAGCTAGCACAGGGAGTGAGAGAAGAAGGAGAACGGCCGTTACAAGCACGGATCATACAAATAGGGGTGTTTGATATTGTGAAATTGCAGGGGGTTTCATATTAATGATTGTGGTAATAAAATTAATGGCCCCAAGAATTGATGAAATACCTGCTAGATGAAGAGAGAAGATAGTTAGGTCGACGGATGCTCCGGCGTGGGCAAGATTGCCTGCCAAAGGTGGGTAGACTGTTCACCCGGTTCCTGCCCCGGCCTCAACTCCGGAGGAGGCAAGGAGGAGGAGGAATGAGGGTGGAAGTAGTCAGAAGCTCATGTTGTTCATTCGTGGGAATGCCATGTCTGGTGCCCCGATCATAAGGGGGACCAGTCAATTCCCAAAGCCGCCAATTAGAATTGGCATTACTATGAAGAAGATTATTACGAAGGCGTGCGCCGTAACGATGACGTTATAGATCTGATCATCTCCGAGAAGCGCCCCGGGTTGGCTCAGTTCGGCTCGGATTAAGAGACTTAAGGCAGTGCCTACTATCCCTGCTCAGGCACCAAATACTAGGTAAAGGGTACCAATATCTTTATGATTAGTTGAGAAAAATCAACGTGTAATTGCCACAGGTAGGATGGCCGAAGGTTTAGGCGGCGGATTGTAGCTCCGAGGACAGAGGTTTAACTCCTCTTCTTACCACAAGCCCTGTGGTGAAGTTCATGTCAGGTTGCAAACCTGAAGACGCGGGCTACCGCCTGCCGGGGCTTTCCCCGCCTCTCTCCTGGACGGCGGGGAAAGTAGATGGATGCTCGCTGGTTAGGGCGCTTAGCTGTTAACTAAGAGTTTGTAGGATCGAGGCCTTCCCATCTAGAAAGGCTTTAGCTTAATTAAAGTGTCTGGGTTGCATTCAGAAGATGTGGGATAAATCCCTGCAAGTCTTATCAGGGGCTAGGAGATTTTCACTCCTGCTTGGAGCTTTGAAGGCTCATGGTCTTAATGCTATCCTAAGCCCCTAGGCTAAAAGGGCCAGGGCGGTTGGGGTGAGAGGGAGGAGAGAGGTTGATGAAATGATGGCTGCGGACAAGGGGAGGGAAGGTTGTTTAGTTGTGGTTCGTCAGGGGGCTGTGGAGTTAGTGGTATAGGGGGAGAGGGTAAGGGTTATGGCGTAGCTTAGTCGAAGGTAGAAGTAAAGACTCAATAGGGCTGTGAGGGCTATTACGGTGGCCGTGAGGGGGAATCCTTGGCTGGTAACTTCCTGGAGAATTAGTCATTTAGGCATGAATCCTGTTAGCGGGGGTAAACCTCCTAGGGAGAGAAGAATGAGGCAGGCCAGTGCGGTCAGGGTAGGGGCTTTAGTTCAGGCGGAGGTTAGGGTAATAGTTTTGGTCGAGCCAACATTGTTTAGGGTGAGGAAGGCGGCTGTTGTTATGGCAATATAGGTAATTAGGGCTATCAGTGTTATTTGGGGGGCCATTTGGGCTACTAGAATTATTCACCCTAGATGTGCGATTGAGGAATATGCTAGGATTTTGCGTAGTTGGGTTTGGTTAAGTCCCCCTCACCCTCCGACTAGTGTGGAAGAGATTGCTAATGTTGTAAGTAAGTAAGGGTGGGCGTTGTCCGCAACTTGGAGGATTAGTGCAAATGGGGCTAGCTTTTGTCAAGTGGATAATACTAGTCCTGTGGTTAGCGTGATTCCTTGGAGAATCGTCGAACGGCAGGCGTGCATGGGGGCTAGGCCAATTTTTAGTGCTAAAGCTGTAATGGCGATGGAAGAGGCGACGGGGTGGGAGAGTTGGGTGATTTCTCATTGTCCGGTGATTCATGCGTTGGTGGTGCTAGCAAATAGAAGCATAGCTGCTGCCGTGGCTTGTGTGAGGAAGTATTTGGTCGTGGCTTCTACGGCACGGGGGTGGTGTTGGTAGGCTATTATGGGGACGATGGCAAGGGTGTTAATTTCCAAGCCCATTCATGCTAGCAGTCAGTGGGAGCTTGCAAAGGTTATTGTAGTTCCTAGGCCGAGGCTAGAGAGCAGGATTGTGAGTACGTAAGGGTTCATTAATAGGGGAAGGATTTTAACCGACATACTCGGGGTATGGGCCCGAGAGCTTATTTAGCTGACCTTACTAGAAAGTGGTGTAGTGGAAGCACCCAGAGTTTTGATCTCTGGAGGACGGGTTCGAATCCCTTTTTTCTAAGGAGCTGGGGGGAGTTTAACCCCCGTGGTTCACTCTATCAAAGTACCCCTTAGACGTTCAGGCACAGCTCCAGGTTTACCTAGAATTGGGGAGGGAGACCTGCAGTCCCCACTGGAAGGGAGATATGTCAGAGAATTAGTGCTAGTGTAAGGGGAAGGAAGTTTTTTCACACTAGGTGTATTAGTTGGTCATATCGGAATCGTGGGTAGGAGGCCCGAACTCATAAGAATAGCCCAGAAAGAAGGGCTGCTTTAAATATGATGCTAATGGTGGTAAACTCGGGAAATGAGGGGAAGTGTGAGGCCCCCATAAAGAGTACTGCTGATAGGGTATTTATGAAGAGAATGTTGGCGTATTCGGCCAGGAAGAAAAGGGCGAAGGGTCCTCCGGCGTATTCTACGTTGAACCCGGATACAAGTTCTGACTCCCCCTCAGTTAGATCAAATGGTGCTCGATTGGTTTCTGCTAGTGTGGAGATGTACCACATTGCTGCAAGAGGTCATGCCGGGGCTAGTAGTCAAATTCCTTCTTGTGTGATGCTAAATATTGACAGGGTAAAACCCCCTGTAAATACGATTGTGCATAGAAGAATGAGCCCCAGGGCCACTTCGTAGGAAATGGTTTGGGCGACGGCCCGTAGGGCCCCAATTAGGGCGTATTTTGAATTAGATGCTCACCCAGACCCTAGGATTGAGTACACGGCTAGGCTGGACAGTGCTAAAATAAATAGTATGCTGAGATTAAGATCAGTGACAGGGAAGGGTAGGGGCAGAGGTGCTCATAGTGTGAGTGCCAGTGTGAGGGCCAAGGTAGGGGTGGCCAGGAATAAGAATGGGGAGGATGTGGACGGTCGGACAGGTTCTTTAATAAAGAGTTTAACTCCGTCTGCGATTGGTTGAAGTAGTCCGTAAGGGCCTACCACATTTGGTCCTTTTCGTAGTTGCATGTAGCCCAAGACTTTTCGTTCAATTAGGGTCAGAAAAGCTACGGCGAGTAGGACCGGTACGATGTAGGCAAGGGGGTTGATGATGTGGGCTATGATAATGTGAAGCATAGCTAAGGAGAGGATTTGAACCTCTGGGGAGGGAAGTCTTAGGCTTCCTGCATTTACCGGGCTCTGCCACCCTAGCGCGCCCTTCTCTTGGGCCGGGGATTACCCCCCTTTACCTACTTCAGTTGTATTCAGCAGGTTGGGGGGAGGCGTGCTTAAAGCAGGGGCCTCATCACTCCGGTCCTTTCGTACTAGGAAGGGTGGTTTCACAGATAGAAACTGACCTGGATTACTCCGGTCTGAACTCAGATCACGTAGGACTTTAATCGTTGAACAAACGAACCCTTAATAGCGGCTGCACCATTAGGATGTCCTGATCCAACATCGAGGTCGTAAACCCCCTCGTCGATATGGACTCTGGGAGGGGATTGCGCTGTTATCCCTAGGGTAACTTGGTTCGTTGGTCGGCATAAAGCCGGATCATTATTGGTCAAATGTTTTGTGACTTAGAGCTGTGGCTCTGGGTTTTAGGGTGTCCCCCTATCCACTCGGGAGCTTTGTTATCTCCCGTGGTCGCCCCAACCGAAGACGCTTATGCCATAATCACGTTGTTTAAGGGTCCAGTCAGCGGCCGCTTTTCGTGGTTGGTTGGCGTCTAAAGCTCCATAGGGTCTTCTCGTCTTGTGTGTAAATACCCGCTTCTGCACGGGTAGATCAGTTTCATTGACCGGGAAAAAGAGACAGTTAAACCCTCGTTATGCCATTCATACAGGTCTCCATTTAAAAGACAATTGATTGCGCTACCTTTGCACGGTTAAAATACCGCGGCCGTTAAACTTTTGGTCACAGGGCAGGCGGGACCTCCTATAATTAGTGGTGGCAGGAGGCGATGTTTTTGGTAAACAGGCGGGGTTTTGGTTTGCCGAGTTCCTTTTTATCCTTTAAGTCTTTCCCTTGATTTAAGCACTCCTGTGTGGGGGTAACGATGTTCTATTACATGGTTTTCTTGGCCTGGGGTGGCGGTGGTGTACTACCCTCTTTTGTTGGGTTCGTTAATTGTCGATGGGGTGTCCGATTCGACTTACACATGTGCTGGGAGAAGGTCTTTCTTCTTATTACTCGTTCTAGCATGGTCCCTCCTATGGGGGCATAGGATGGCCCAGTAATATTGGGGGCTTTGGAGATTTTAATGTTATAATAGGCTTGGACTGGTCTGAGCTTTAACGCTTTCTGTTCAGGTGGCTGCTTTTAGGCCCACTGAAACCTAGGGCCTTAGTTTAATATATTCCTTAGCCTCCCGTTTAAGGTTGTGTCCTTTGTTAAGGGAGCTGTACCTCCCTTGACTAACTCCCGCGGGTGTCCTTTATGCCTTGTTTAAGTAAAACTGTTGTGGGTAAGGGCGTGGCGGGGCTGAACTTCTATTCATTTCTTGGGCAACCAGCTATAACCTGACTCGGTAGGTCTTTCACCTCTACTCGGGGGTCTTCCCACTCTTTTGCCACAGAGACGGGTTGGCCCTATAATAGGCTGCCCCGGAGTAGCTCGTCCGGTTTCGGGGGTTCAAACTAGAGGTCTCTTTGCTTGAGGTTACTGGCTAGATCATGATGCAAAAGGTACGAGATGTAGTCTCTGCTTTTATTTACTTTAGTGCGTTATTTCATTTCTCTTTCAGCTTTCCCTTGCGGTACTTTGTCTATAGCGTCTTTATTTCCTTTTCTGTCGCCCGTACTGGGGTGGTCGAATGGTTTAGTTTGTGCTTTTAGCTTTTTGTAGAACTATTTATATCATTAACTTGGTTTTTATAGTTTGAGCTAGCTGTTTAGTTCCGGGCGATCCAACTTGCATGAATGTATTCTCGGTGTAAGGGAGTCGCTTAACTGTCTCAGCCACACCCGGATTATTCCAAGTGCACCTTCCGGTACACTTACCATGTTACGACTTGCCTCCCCTTGTGACGGGTGTTGTGTTATTTACCTTGGTGTGGGTGGTTGTTGGGGAGAGTGACGGGCGGTGTGTGCGCGCTTCAGAGCCGGCTTCAAGGGGGCACTCTATTCCCCCTTTACTGCTAAATCCACCTTCGGATTGTCGTTTCAGACAATCTTCCGTGAATAATCTGGATCAGATAATGTAGCCCATTTCTTCCTACTTCGTACGCTACACCTCGACCTGACGTTTTGAGTATTATTCATTCTGCTTACTGTAGTACCTTCACAGGGTAAGCTGGCGACGGTGGTATATAGGCGGGAAAAGCAAGGAGTAGTGAGGTTGAACGGGGGTTATCGGTTCTAGAACAGGCTCCTCTAGGGGGGTCTGAAGCACCGCCAAGTCCTTTGGGTTTTAAGCTGGCGCTCGTAGTCCCCTGGCGGATATTTGTTGTACTGGAATATCTAAGTTTACGGCGGGGCATAGTGGGGTATCTAATCCCAGTTTGTGTCCCAGCTGTCGTGGGTTCTGGTGGGAAGGGGTAAAGCTACTTTCGTGTCTATAATTCGAGCCTCTAGGTGCGTATGACGGCCTAAGGGGCCTTCGGCTTTAGTATTTTATTCTCCATAACCACTCTTTACGCCGAGTGAATCAACTAGGGCCTCTCGTATAACCGCGGTGGCTGGCACGAGTTTTACCGGCCCTCTTAACCCTGACTAAGTCAAGTTTTCACTTATGGCTTAATGTCTATCACTGCTGAATTCCCTTGGGGGTGTGGCTAAGCAAGGCGTCTTGGGCTAAAAAGTGTGCCTGATACCGGCTCCTCGTCCCCGGACGGGGGATTGAGGGCATCCTCACAGGGGTGCGGAGGCTTGCATGTGTAAATTGGGTTAGAGCTGATAATAAAGTCAGGACCAAACTTTTGTGACCGTGGGGCTTTCTACGACCCGTACTAACATCTTCAATGTTATGCTTTACTCTAAGCTACACTATC
>NW_024582164.1:0-184372 GCF_018492685.1 Alosa sapidissima | reverse complement strand
GAGACAGATTTTCTAACAAATTTAAAAATCTGTTAGATATTGTCCAAATTATTTTTTATTTCACTTCTAGACATGTGAAATGCATGAACTATGGGAAAAAAAGTGAAAAAAAATTGGTCTAATTTTTTTCGTACTTTTCAGATTTTCTTAGTTTTCACATAAGGTCCGGGGTCAGGAAAAAAGACAGATTTTTGACAAATTTCAAAATCTGTCAAATATTGTCCAAATTATTTTTTAATTCACGTCTAGACATGTGAAATGCATGAACTATGGGAAAAAAAGTGAAAAAAAATTGGTCTAATTTTTTTCGTACTTTTCAGATTTTCTTAGTTTTCACATAAGGTCCGGGGTCAGGAAAAAAGACAGATTTTTGACAAATTTCAAAATCTGTCAAATATTGTCCAAATTATTTTTTAATTCACGTCTAGACATGTGAATTGCATGATTCTATGGGAAAAAAAGTGAAAAAAAATTGGTCTGATTTTTTTCATACTTTTCAGATTTTCTTAGTTTTTCGCGGTCAGGATGAGAGACAGATTTTTTGACAAATTTCAAAATCTGTCAAATATTGTCCAAATTATTTTTTAATTCACGTCTAGACATGTGAAATGCATGAACTATGGGAAAAAAAGTGAAAAAAAATTGGTCTAATTTTTTTTGTACTTTTCAGATTTTCTTAGTTTTTGCGGTCAGGATGAGAGACAGATTTTTTAACAAATTTAAAAATCTGTTAGATATTGTCCAAATTATTTTTTATTTTACTTCTAGACATGTGAAATGCATGAACTATGGGGAAAAAAGTGAAAAAAAATTGGTCTAATTTTTATCGTACTTTTCAGATTTTCTTAGTTTTCACATAAGGTCCGGGGTCAGGAAAAAAGACAGATTTTTGACAAATTTCAAAATCTGTCAAATATTGTCCAAATTATTTTTTAATTCACGTCTAGACATGTGAATTGCATGATTCTATGGGAAAAAAAGTGAAAAAAAATTGGTCTGATTTTTTTCATACTTTTCAGATTTTCTTAGTTTTTCGCGGTCAGGATGAGAGACAGATTTTTTGACAAATTTCAAAATCTGTCAAATATTGTCCAAATTATTTTTTAATTCACGTCTAGACATGTGAAATGCATGAACTATGGGAAAAAAAGTGAAAAAAAATTGGTCTAATTTTTTTCGTACTTTTCAGATTTTCTTAGTTTTTGCGGTCAGGATGAGAGACAGATTTTTTAACAAATTTAAAAATCTGTAAGATATTGTCCAAATTATTTTTTATTTCACTTCTAGACATGTGAAATGCATGAACTATGGGAAAAAAAGTGAAAAAAAATTGGTCTGATTTTTTCTGTACTTTTCAGATTTTCTTAGTTTTCACATAAGGTCCGGGGTCAGGAAAAAAGACAGATTTTTGACAAATTTCAAAATCTGTCATATTGTCCAAATTATTTTTTAATTCACGTCTAGACATGTGAAATGCATGAACTATGGCAAAAAAACGTGAAAAAAAATTGGTGTGATTTTTTCGTACTTTTCAGATTTTCTTAGTTTTTGCGGTCAGGATGAGAGACAGATTTTCTAACAAATTTAAAAATCTGTTTGATATTGTCCAAATTATTTTTTATTTAACTTCTAGACATGTGAAATGCATGAACTATGGCAAAAAAACGTGAAAAAAAATTGGTGTGATTTTTTCGTACTTTTCAGATTTTCTTAGTTTTCACATAAGGTCCGAGGTCAGGAAAAAAGACAGATTTTTGACAAATTTCAAAATCTGTCAAATATTGTCCAAATTATTTTTTAATTCACGTCTAGACATGTGAATTGCATGATTCTATGGGAAAAAAGGTGAAAAAAAATTGGTCTGATTTTTTTCATACTTTTCAGATTTTCTTAGTTTTTCGCGGTCAGGATGAGAGACAGATTTTTTGACAAATTTCAAAATCTGTCAAATATTGTCCAAATTATTTTTTAATTCACGTCTAGACATGTGAAATGCATGAACTATGGGAAAAAAAGTGAAAAAAAATTGGTCTAATTTTTTTCGTACTTTTCAGATTTTCTTAGTTTTTGCGGTCAGGATGAGAGACAGATTTTTTAACAAATTTAAAAATCTGTTAGATATTGTCCAAATTATTTTTTTATTTTACTTCTAGACATGTGAAATGCATGAACTATGGGAAAAAAAGTGAAAAAAAATTGGTCTAATTTTTTTCGTACTTTTCAGATTTTCTTAGTTTTTGCGGTCAGGATGAGAGACAGATTTTTTAACAAATTTAAAAATCTGTTAGATATTGTCCAAATTATTTTTTATTTTTCTTCTAGACATGTGAAATGCATGAACTATGGGAAAAAAAGTGAAAAAAAATTGGTCTGATTTTTTTCATACTTTTCAGATTTTCTTAGTTTTTCGCGGTCAGGATGAGAGACAGATTTTTTGACAAATTTCAAAATCTGTCAAATATTGTCCAAATTATTTTTTAATTCACGTCTAGACATGTGAAATGCATGAACTATGGGAAAAAAAGTGAAAAAAAATTGGTCTAATTTTTTTCGTACTTTTCAGATTTTCTTAGTTTTTGCGGTCAGGATGAGAGACAGATTTTCTAACAAATTTAAAAATCTGTTAGATATTGTCCAAATTATTTTTTATTTCACTTCTAGACATGTGAAATGCATGAACTATGGGAAAAAAAGTGAAAAAAAATTGGTCTAATTTTTTTCGTACTTTTCAGATTTTCTTAGTTTTCACATAAGGTCCGGGGTCAGGAAAAAAGACAGATTTTTGACAAATTTCAAAATCTGTCAAATATTGTCCAAATTATTTTTTAATTCACGTCTAGACATGTGAAATGCATGAACTATGGCAAAAAAAGTGAAAAAAAATTGGTCTGATTTTTTTCGTACTTTTCAGATTTTCTTAGTTTTCACATAAGGTCCGGAGTCAGGAAAAAAGACAGATTTTTGACAAATTTCAAAATATGTCAGATATTGTCCAAATTATTTTTTAATTCACGTCTAGACATGTGAAATGCATGAACTATGGCAAAAAAGTGAAAAAAAATTGGTCTGATTTTTTTCGTACTTTTCAGATTTTCTTAGTTTTCACATAAGGTCTGGGGTCAGGATGAGAGATAGATTTTTTAATAAATTTAAAAATCTGTTAGATATTGTCCAAATTATTTTTTAATTCACGTCTAGACATGTGAAATGCATGAACTATGGCAAAAAAGTGAAAAAAAATTGGTCTGATTTTTTTCGTACTTTTCAGATTTTCTTAGTTTTCGCGGTCAGGATGAGAGACAGATTTTTTAATATATTTAAAAATCTGTCAGATATTGTCCAAATTATTTTTTAATTCACGTCTAGACATGTGAAATGCATGAACTATGGCAAAAAAGTGAAAAAAAATTGGTCTAATTTTTTTCGTACTTTTCAGATTTTCTTAGTTTTTGCGGTCAGGATGAGAGACAGATTTTTTAACAAATTTAAAAATCTGTAAGATATTGTCCAAATTATTTTTTATTTCACTTCTAGACATGTGAAATGCATGAACTATGGGGAAAAAAGTGAAAAAAAATTGGTCTGATTTTTTTGGTACTTTTCAGATTTTCTTAGTTTTCACATAAGGTCCGGGGTCAGGAAAAAAGACAGATTTTTGACAAATTTCAAAATCTGTCAAATATTGTCCAAATTATTTTTTAATTCATGTCTAGACATGTGAAATGCATGAACTATGGCAAAAAAAGTGAAAAAAAATTGGTCTGATTTTTTTCGTACTTTTCAGATTTTCTTAGTTTTCGCGGTCAGGATGAGAGATAGATTTTTTAATAAATTTAAAAATCTGTTAGATATTGTCCAAATTATTTTTTAATTCACGTCTAGACATGTGAAATGCATGAACTATGGCAAAAAAAGTGAAAAAAAATTGGTCTGATTTTTTTCGTACTTTTCAGATTTTCTTAGTTTTCACATAAGGTCCGGAGTCAGGAAAAAAGACAGATTTTTGACAAATTTCAAAATATGTCAGATATTGTCCAAATTATTTTTTAATTCACGTCTAGACATGTGAAATGCATGAACTATGGGGAAAAAAGTGAAAAAAAATTGGTCTGATTTTTTTGGTACTTTTCAGATTTTCTTAGTTTTCACATAAGGTCCGGGGTCAGGAAAAAAGACAGATTTTTGACAAATTTCAAAATCTGTCAAATATTGTCCAAATTATTTTTTAATTCATGTCTAGACATGTGAAATGCATGAACTATGGCAAAAAAAGTGAAAAAAAATTGGTCTGATTTTTTTCGTACTTTTCAGATTTTCTTAGTTTTCACATAAGGTCCGGAGTCAGGAAAAAAGACAGATTTTTGACAAATTTCAAAATATGTCAGATATTGTCCAAATTATTTTTTAATTCACGTCTAGACATGTGAAATGCATGAACTATGGCAAAAAAGTGAAAAAAAATTGGTCTGATTTTTTTTGTACTTTTCAGATTTTCTTAGTTTTCGCGGTCAGGATGAGAGACAGATTTTTTAATAAATTTAAAAATCTGTCAGATATTGTCCAAATTATTTTTTAATTCATGTCTAGACATGTGAAATGCATGAACTATGGCAAAAAAAGTGAAAAAAAATTGGTCTGATTTTTTTGGTACTTTTCAGATTTTCTTAGTTTTCACATAAGGTCCGGGGTCAGGAAAAAAGACAGATTTTTGACAAATTTCAAAATCTGTCAAATATTGTCCAAATTATTTTTTAATTCATGTCTAGACATGTGAAATGCATGAACTATGAGAAAAAAAGTGAAAAAAAAATTGGTCTGATTTTTTTCGTACTTTTCAGATTTTCTTAGTTTTCACATAAGGTCCGGAGTCAGGAAAAAAGACAGATGTTTGACATATTTCAAAATATGTCAGATATTGTCCAAATTATTTTTTAATTCACGTCTAGACATGTGAAATGCATGAACTATGGCAAAAAAAGTGAAAAAAAATTGGTCTGATTTTTTTCGTACTTTTCAGATTTTCTTAGTTTTCGCGGTCAGGATGAGAGATAGATTTTTTAATAAATTTAAAAATCTGTTAGATATTGTCCAAATTATTTTTTAATTCACGTCTAGACATGTGAAATGCATGAACTATGGCAAAAAAAGTGAAAAAAAATTGGTCTGATTTTTTTCGTACTTTTCAGATTTTCTTAGTTTTCGCATAAGGTCCGGAGTCAGGAAAAAAGACAGATTTTTGACAAATTTCAAAATATGTCAGATATTGTCCAAATTATTTTTTAATTCACGTCTAGACATGTGAAATGCATGAACTATGGCAAAAAAAGTGAAAAAAAATTGGTCTGATTTTTTTCGTACTTTTCAGATTTTCTTAGTTTTCACATAAGGTCTGGGGTCAGGAAAAAAGACAGATTTTTGACAAATTTCAAAATCTGTCAAATATTGTCCAAATTATTTTTTAATTCACGTCTAGACATGTGAAATGCATGAACTATGGCAAAAAAAGTGAAAAAAAATTGGTCTGATTTTTTTCGTACTTTTCAGATTTTCTTAGTTTTCACATAAGGTCCGGAGTCAGGAAAAAAGACAGATTTTTGACAAATTTCAAAATATGTCAGATATTGTCCAAATTATTTTTTAATTCACGTCTAGACATGTGAAATGCATGAACTATGGCAAAAAAGTGAAAAAAAATTGGTCTGATTTTTTTCGTACTTTTCAGATTTTCTTAGTTTTCACATAAGGTCCGGAGTCAGGAAAAAAGACAGATTTTTGACAAATTTCAAAATATGTCAGATATTGTCCAAATTATTTTTTAATTCACGTCTAGACATGTGAAATGCATGAACTATGGCAAAAAAAGTGAAAAAAAATTGGTCTGATTTTTTTCGTACTTTTCAGATTTTCTTAGTTTTCACATAAGGTCTGGGGTCAGGAAAAAAGACAGATTTTTGACAAATTTCAAAATCTGTCAAATATTGTCCAAATTATTTTTTAATTCACGTCTAGACATGTGAAATGCATGAACTATGGCAAAAAAAGTGAAAAAAAATTGGTCTGATTTTTTTCGTACTTTTCAGATTTTCTTAGTTTTCACATAAGGTCCGGAGTCAGGAAAAAAGACAGATTTTTGACAAATTTCAAAATATGTCAGATATTGTCCAAATTATTTTTTAATTCACGTCTAGACATGTGAAATGCATGAACTATGGCAAAAAAAGTGAAAAAAAATTGGTCTGATTTTTTTCGTACTTTTCAGATTTTCTTAGTTTTCGCGGTCAGGATGAGAGACAGATTTTTTAATAAATTTAAAAATCTGTTAGATATTGTCCAAATTATTTTTTAATTCACGTCTAGACATGTGAAATGCATGAACTATGGCAAAAAAAGTGAAAAAAAATTGGTCTGATTTTTTTGGTACTTTTCAGATTTTCTTAGTTTTCACATAAGGTCTGGGGTCAGGAAAAAAGACAGATTTTTGACAAATTTCAAAATCTGTCAAATATTGTCCAAATTATTTTTTAATTCACGTCTAGACATGTGAAATGCATGAACTATGGCAAAAAAAGTGAAAAAAAATTGGTCTGATTTTTTTCGTACTTTTCAGATTTTCTTAGTTTTCACATAAGGTCTGGGGTCAGGAAAAAAGACAGATTTTTGACAAATTTCAAAATCTGTCAAATATTGTCCAAATTATTTTTTAATTCACGTCTAGACATGTGAAATGCATGAACTATGGCAAAAAAAGTGAAAAAAAATTGGTCTGATTTTTTTCGTACTTTTCAGATTTTCTTAGTTTTCGCGGTCAGGATGAGAGACAGATTTTTTAATAAATTTAAAAATCTGTTAGATATTGTCCAAATTATTTTTTAATTCACGTCTAGACATGTGAAATGCATGAACTATGGCAAAAAAAGTGAAAAAAAATTGGTCTGATTTTTTTGGTACTTTTCAGATTTTCTTAGTTTTCACATAAGGTCTGGGGTCAGGAAAAAAGACAGATTTTTGACAAATTTCAAAATCTGTCAAATATTGTCCAAATTATTTTTTAATTCACGTCTAGACATGTGAAATGCATGAACTATGGCAAAAAAAGTGAAAAAAAATTGGTCTGATTTTTTTCGTGATTTTCTTAGTTTTCGCGGTCAGGATGAGAGATAGATTTTTTAATAAATTTAAAAATCTGTTAGATATTGTCCAAATTATTTTTTAATTCACGTCTAGACATGTGAAATGCATGAACTATGGCAAAAAAAGTGAAAAAAAATTGGTCTGATTTTTTTCGTACTTTTCAGATTTTCTTAGTTTTCGCATAAGGTCCGGAGTCAGGAAAAAAGACAGATTTTTGACAAATTTCAAAATATGTCAGATATTGTCCAAATTATTTTTTAATTCACGTCTAGACATGTGAAATGCATGAACTATGGCAAAAAAAGTGAAAAAAAATTGGTCTGATTTTTTTCGTACTTTTCAGATTTTCTTAGTTTTCACATAAGGTCTGGGGTCAGGAAAAAAGACAGATTTTTGACAAATTTCAAAATCTGTCAAATATTGTCCAAATTATTTTTTAATTCACGTCTAGACATGTGAAATGCATGAACTATGGCAAAAAAAGTGAAAAAAAATTGGTCTGATTTTTTTGGTACTTTTCAGATTTTCTAAGTTTTCACATAAGGTCCGGAGTCAGGAAAAAAGACAGATTTTTGACAAATTTCAAAATATGTCAGATATTGTCCAAATTATTTTTTAATTCACGTCTAGACATGTGAAATGCATGAACTATGGCAAAAAAGTGAAAAAAAATTGGTCTGATTTTTTTCGTACTTTTCAGATTTTCTTAGTTTTCGCGGTCAGGATGAGAGATAGATTTTTTAATAAATTTAAAAATCTGTTAGATATTGTCCAAATTATTTTTTAATTCACGTCTAGACATGTGAAATGCATGAACTATGGCAAAAAAAGTGAAAAAAAAATTGGTCTGATTTTTTTCGTACTTTTCAGATTTTCTTAGTTTTCGCGGTCAGGATGAGAGATAGATTTTTTAATAAATTTAAAAATCTGTTAGATATTGTCCAAATTATTTTTTAATTCACGTCTAGACATGTGAAATGCATGAACTATGGCAAAAAAAGTGAAAAAAAATTGGTCTGATTTTTTTCGTACTTTTCAGATTTTCTTAGTTTTCGCATAAGGTCCGGAGTCAGGAAAAAAGACAGATTTTTGACAAATTTCAAAATATGTCAGATATTGTCCAAATTATTTTTTAATTCACGTCTAGACATGTGAAATGCATGAACTATGGCAAAAAAAGTGAAAAAAAATTGGTCTGATTTTTTTCGTACTTTTCAGATTTTCTTAGTTTTCACATAAGGTCTGGGGTCAGGAAAAAAGACAGATTTTTGACAAATTTCAAAATCTGTCAAATATTGTCCAAATTATTTTTTAATTCACGTCTAGACATGTGAAATGCATGAACTATGGCAAAAAAAGTGAAAAAAAATTGGTCTGATTTTTTTGGTACTTTTCAGATTTTCTAAGTTTTCACATAAGGTCCGGAGTCAGGAAAAAAGACAGATTTTTGACAAATTTCAAAATATGTCAGATATTGTCCAAATTATTTTTTAATTCACGTCTAGACATGTGAAATGCATGAACTATGGCAAAAAAGTGAAAAAAAATTGGTCTGATTTTTTTCGTACTTTTCAGATTTTCTTAGTTTTCGCGGTCAGGATGAGAGATAGATTTTTTAATAAATTTAAAAATCTGTTAGATATTGTCCAAATTATTTTTTAATTCACGTCTAGACATGTGAAATGCATGAACTATGGCAAAAAAAGTGAAAAAAAAATTGGTCTGATTTTTTTCGTACTTTTCAGATTTTCTTAGTTTTCACATAAGGTCCGGAGTCAGGAAAAAAGACAGATTTTTGACAAATTTCAAAATATGTCAGATATTGTCCAAATTATTTTTTAATTCACGTCTAGACATGTGAAATGCATGAACTATGGCAAAAAAAGTGAAAAAAAATTGGTCTGATTTTTTTCATACTTTTCAGATTTTCTTAGTTTTCGCGGTCAGGATGAGAGACAGATTTTTTAATAAATTTAAAAATCTGTTAGATATTGTCCAAATTATTTTTTAATTCACGTCTAGACATGTGAAATGCATGAACTATGGCAAAAAAAGTGAAAAAAAATTGGTCTGATTTTTTTGGTACTTTTCAGATTTTCTTAGTTTTCACATAAGGTCTGGGGTCAGGAAAAAAGACAGATTTTTGACAAATTTCAAAATCTGTCAAATATTGTCCAAATTATTTTTTAATTCACGTCTAGACATGTGAAATGCATGAACTATGGCAAAAAAAGTGAAAAAAAATTGGTCTGATTTTTTTCGTACTTTTCAGATTTTCTTAGTTTTCGCGGTCAGGATGAGAGATAGATTTTTTAATAAATTTAAAAATCTGTTAGATATTGTCCAAATTATTTTTTAATTCACGTCTAGACATGTGAAATGCATGAACTATGGCAAAAAAGTGAAAAAAAATTGGTCTGATTTTTTTCGTACTTTTCAGATTTTCTTAGTTTTCGCATAAGGTCCGGAGTAAGGAAAAAAGACAGATTTTTGACAAATTTCAAAATATGTCAGATATTGTCCAAATTATTTTTTAATTCACGTCTAGACATGTGAAATGCATGAACTATGGCAAAAAAAGTGAAAAAAAATTGGTCTGATTTTTTTCGTACTTTTCAGATTTTCTTAGTTTTCACATAAGGTCTGGGGTCAGGAAAAAAGACAGATTTTTGACAAATTTCAAAATCTGTCAAATATTGTCCAAATTATTTTTTAATTCACGTCTAGACATGTGAAATGCATGAACTATGGCAAAAAAAGTGAAAAAAAATTGGTCTGATTTTTTTCGTACTTTTCAGATTTTCTTAGTTTTCACATAAGGTCCGGAGTCAGGAAAAAAGACAGATTTTTGACAAATTTCAAAATATGTCAGATATTGTCCAAATTATTTTTTAATTCACGTCTAGACATGTGAAATGCATGAACTATGGCAAAAAAAGTGAAAAAAAATTGGTCTGATTTTTTTCGTACTTTTCAGATTTTCTTAGTTTTCGCGGTCAGGATGAGAGACAGATTTTTTAATAAATTTAAAAATCTGTTAGATATTGTCCAAATTATTTTTTAATTCACGTCTAGACATGTGAAATGCATGAACTATGGCAAAAAAAGTGAAAAAAAATTGGTCTGATTTTTTTGGTACTTTTCAGATTTTCTTAGTTTTCACATAAGGTCTGGGGTCAGGAAAAAAGACAGATTTTTGACAAATTTCAAAATCTGTCAAATATTGTCCAAATTATTTTTTAATTCACGTCTAGACATGTGAAATGCATGAACTATGGCAAAAAAAGTGAAAAAAAATTGGTCTGATTTTTTTCGTACTTTTCAGATTTTCTTAGTTTTCGCGGTCAGGATGAGAGATAGATTTTTTAATAAATTTAAAAATCTGTTAGATATTGTCCAAATTATTTTTTAATTCACGTCTAGACATGTGAAATGCATGAACTATGGCAAAAAAAGTGAAAAAAAATTGGTCTGATTTTTTTCGTACTTTTCAGATTTTCTTAGTTTTCACATAAGGTCCGGAGTCAGGAAAAAAGACAGATTTTTGACAAATTTCAAAATATGTCAGATATTGTCCAAATTATTTTTTAATTCACGTCTAGACATGTGAAATGCATGAACTATGGCAAAAAAAGTGAAAAAAAATTGGTCTGATTTTTTTCGTACTTTTCAGATTTTCTTAGTTTTCGCGGTCAGGATGAGAGACAGATTTTTTAATAAATTTAAAAATCTGTTAGATATTGTCCAAATTATTTTTTAATTCACGTCTAGACATGTGAAATGCATGAACTATGGCAAAAAAAGTGAAAAAAAATTGGTCTGATTTTTTTCGTACTTTTCAGATTTTCTTAGTTTTCACATAAGGTCCGGAGTCAGGAAAAAAGACAGATTTTTGACAAATTTCAAAATATGTCAGATATTGTCCAAATTATTTTTTAATTCACGTCTAGACATGTGAAATGCATGAACTATGGCAAAAAAAGTGAAAAAAAATTGGTCTGATTTTTTTCGTACTTTTCAGATTTTCTTAGTTTTCACATAAGGTCTGGGGTCAGGAAAAAAGACAGATTTTTGACAAATTTCAAAATCTGTCAAATATTGTCCAAATTATTTTTTAATTCACGTCTAGACATGTGAAATGCATGAACTATGGCAAAAAAAGTGAAAAAAAATTGGTCTGATTTTTTTCGTACTTTTCAGATTTTCTTAGTTTTCACATAAGGTCTGGGGTCAGGAAAAAAGACAGATTTTTGACAAATTTCAAAATCTGTCAAATATTGTCCAAATTATTTTTTAATTCACGTCTAGACATGTGAAATGCATGAACTATGGCAAAAAAAGTGAAAAAAAATTGGTCTGATTTTTTTCGTACTTTTCAGATTTTCTTAGTTTTCACATAAGGTCTGGGGTCAGGAAAAAAGACAGATTTTTGACAAATTTCAAAATCTGTCAAATATTGTCCAAATTATTTTTTAATTCACGTCTAGACATGTGAAATGCATGAACTATGGCAAAAAAAGTGAAAAAAAATTGGTCTGATTTTTTTCGTACTTTTCAGATTTTCTTAGTTTTCGCGGTCAGGATGAGAGATAGATTTTTTAATAAATTTAAAAATCTGTTAGATATTGTCCAAATTATTTTTTAATTCACGTCTAGACATGTGAAATGCATGAACTATGGCAAAAAAAGTGAAAAAAAATTGGTCTGATTTTTTTCGTACTTTTCAGATTTTCTTAGTTTTCGCATAAGGTCCGGAGTCAGGAAAAAAGACAGATTTTTGACAAATTTCAAAATATGTCAGATATTGTCCAAATTATTTTTTAATTCACGTCTAGACATGTGAAATGCATGAACTATGGCAAAAAAAGTGAAAAAAAATTGGTCTGATTTTTTTCGTACTTTTCAGATTTTCTTAGTTTTCACATAAGGTCTGGGGTCAGGAAAAAAGACAGATTTTTGACAAATTTCAAAATCTGTCAAATATTGTCCAAATTATTTTTTAATTCACGTCTAGACATGTGAAATGCATGAACTATGGCAAAAAAAGTGAAAAAAAATTGGTCTGATTTTTTTGGTACTTTTCAGATTTTCTTAGTTTTCACATAAGGTCTGGGGTCAGGAAAAAAGACAGATTTTTGACAAATTTCAAAATCTGTCAAATATTGTCCAAATTATTTTTTAATTCACGTCTAGACATGTGAAATGCATGAACTATGGCAAAAAAAGTGAAAAAAAATTGGTCTGATTTTTTTGGTACTTTTCAGATTTTCTTAGTTTTCACATAAGGTCCGGAGTCAGGAAAAAAGACAGATTTTTGACAAATTTCAAAATATGTCAGATATTGTCCAAATTATTTTTTAATTCACGTCTAGACATGTGAAATGCATGAACTATGGCAAAAAAGTGAAAAAA
Organism: Alosa sapidissima; assembly: GCF_018492685.1. NCBI lineage: Eukaryota > Metazoa > Chordata > Actinopteri > Clupeiformes > Clupeidae > Alosa > Alosa sapidissima. The sequence continues at coordinate 171,829 of NW_024582164.1, read as the reverse complement.
AATTGGTCTGATTTTTTTCGTACTTTTCAGATTTTCTTAGTTTTCGCGGTCAGGATGAGAGATAGATTTTTTAATAAATTTAAAAATCTGTTAGATATTGTCCAAATTATTTTTTAATTCACGTCTAGACATGTGAAATGCATGAACTATGGCAAAAAAAGTGAAAAAAAAATTGGTCTGATTTTTTTCGTACTTTTCAGATTTTCTTAGTTTTCACATAAGGTCCGGAGTCAGGAAAAAAGACAGATTTTTGACAAATTTCAAAATATGTCAGATATTGTCCAAATTATTTTTTAATTCACGTCTAGACATGTGAAATGCATGAACTATGGCAAAAAAAGTGAAAAAAAATTGGTCTGATTTTTTTCGTACTTTTCAGATTTTCTTAGTTTTCGCGGTCAGGATGAGAGACAGATTTTTTAATAAATTTAAAAATCTGTTAGATATTGTCCAAATTATTTTTTAATTCACGTCTAGACATGTGAAATGCATGAACTATGGCAAAAAAAGTGAAAAAAAATTGGTCTGATTTTTTTGGTACTTTTCAGATTTTCTTAGTTTTCACATAAGGTCTGGGGTCAGGAAAAAAGACAGATTTTTGACAAATTTCAAAATCTGTCAAATATTGTCCAAATTATTTTTTAATTCACGTCTAGACATGTGAAATGCATGAACTATGGCAAAAAAAGTGAAAAAAAATTGGTCTGATTTTTTTCGTACTTTTCAGATTTTCTTAGTTTTCGCGGTCAGGATGAGAGATAGATTTTTTAATAAATTTAAAAATCTGTTAGATATTGTCCAAATTATTTTTTAATTCACGTCTAGACATGTGAAATGCATGAACTATGGCAAAAAAGTGAAAAAAAATTGGTCTGATTTTTTTCGTACTTTTCAGATTTTCTTAGTTTTCGCATAAGGTCCGGAGTAAGGAAAAAAGACAGATTTTTGACAAATTTCAAAATATGTCAGATATTGTCCAAATTATTTTTTAATTCACGTCTAGACATGTGAAATGCATGAACTATGGCAAAAAAAGTGAAAAAAAATTGGTCTGATTTTTTTCGTACTTTTCAGATTTTCTTAGTTTTCACATAAGGTCTGGGGTCAGGAAAAAAGACAGATTTTTGACAAATTTCAAAATCTGTCAAATATTGTCCAAATTCTTTTTTAATTCACGTCTAGACATGTGAAATGCATGAACTATGGCAAAAAAAGTGAAAAAAAATTGGTCTGATTTTTTTCGTACTTTTCAGATTTTCTTAGTTTTCACATAAGGTCCGGAGTCAGGAAAAAAGACAGATTTTTGACAAATTTCAAAATATGTCAGATATTGTCCAAATTATTTTTTAATTCACGTCTAGACATGTGAAATGCATGAACTATGGCAAAAAAAGTGAAAAAAAATTGGTCTGATTTTTTTCGTACTTTTCAGATTTTCTTAGTTTTCGCGGTCAGGATGAGAGACAGATTTTTTAATAAATTTAAAAATCTGTTAGATATTGTCCAAATTATTTTTTAATTCACGTCTAGACATGTGAAATGCATGAACTATGGCAAAAAAAGTGAAAAAAAATTGGTCTGATTTTTTTGGTACTTTTCAGATTTTCTTAGTTTTCACATAAGGTCTGGGGTCAGGAAAAAAGACAGATTTTTGACAAATTTCAAAATCTGTCAAATATTGTCCAAATTATTTTTTAATTCACGTCTAGACATGTGAAATGCATGAACTATGGCAAAAAAAGTGAAAAAAAATTGGTCTGATTTTTTTCGTACTTTTCAGATTTTCTTAGTTTTCGCGGTCAGGATGAGAGATAGATTTTTTAATAAATTTAAAAATCTGTTAGATATTGTCCAAATTATTTTTTAATTCACGTCTAGACATGTGAAATGCATGAACTATGGCAAAAAAAGTGAAAAAAAATTGGTCTGATTTTTTTCGTACTTTTCAGATTTTCTTAGTTTTCACATAAGGTCCGGAGTCAGGAAAAAAGACAGATTTTTGACAAATTTCAAAATATGTCAGATATTGTCCAAATTATTTTTTAATTCACGTCTAGACATGTGAAATGCATGAACTATGGCAAAAAAAGTGAAAAAAAATTGGTCTGATTTTTTTCGTACTTTTCAGATTTTCTTAGTTTTCGCGGTCAGGATGAGAGACAGATTTTTTAATAAATTTAAAAATCTGTTAGATATTGTCCAAATTATTTTTTAATTCACGTCTAGACATGTGAAATGCATGAACTATGGCAAAAAAAGTGAAAAAAAATTGGTCTGATTTTTTTCGTACTTTTCAGATTTTCTTAGTTTTCACATAAGGTCCGGAGTCAGGAAAAAAGACAGATTTTTGACAAATTTCAAAATATGTCAGATATTGTCCAAATTATTTTTTAATTCACGTCTAGACATGTGAAATGCATGAACTATGGCAAAAAAGTGAAAAAAAATTGGTCTGATTTTTTTCGTACTTTTCAGATTTTCTTAGTTTTCGCGGTCAGGATGAGAGATAGATTTTTTAATAAATTTAAAAATCTGTTAGATATTGTCCAAATTATTTTTTAATTCACGTCTAGACATGTGAAATGCATGAACTATGGCAAAAAAAGTGAAAAAAAATTGGTCTGATTTTTTTCGTACTTTTCAGATTTTCTTAGTTTTCACATAAGGTCCGGAGTCAGGAAAAAAGACAGATTTTTGACAAATTTCAAAATATGTCAGATATTGTCCAAATTATTTTTTAATTCACGTCTAGACATGTGAAATGCATGAACTATGGCAAAAAAAGTGAAAAAAAATTGGTCTGATTTTTTTCGTACTTTTCAGATTTTCTTAGTTTTCACATAAGGTCTGGGGTCAGGAAAAAAGACAGATTTTTGACAAATTTCAAAATCTGTCAAATATTGTCCAAATTATTTTTTAATTCACGTCTAGACATGTGAAATGCATGAACTATGGCAAAAAAAGTGAAAAAAAATTGGTCTGATTTTTTTCGTACTTTTCAGATTTTCTTAGTTTTCACATAAGGTCTGGGGTCAGGAAAAAAGACAGATTTTTGACAAATTTCAAAATCTGTCAAATATTGTCCAAATTATTTTTTAATTCACGTCTAGACATGTGAAATGCATGAACTATGGCAAAAAAAGTGAAAAAAAATTGGTCTGATTTTTTTCGTACTTTTCAGATTTTCTTAGTTTTCGCGGTCAGGATGAGAGACAGATTTTTTAATAAATTTAAAAATCTGTTAGATATTGTCCAAATTATTTTTTAATTCACGTCTAGACATGTGAAATGCATGAACTATGGCAAAAAAAGTGAAAAAAAATTGGTCTGATTTTTTTGGTACTTTTCAGATTTTCTTAGTTTTCACATAAGGTCTGGGGTCAGGAAAAAAGACAGATTTTTGACAAATTTCAAAATCTGTCAAATATTGTCCAAATTATTTTTTAATTCACGTCTAGACATGTGAAATGCATGAACTATGGCAAAAAAAGTGAAAAAAAATTGGTCTGATTTTTTTCGTACTTTTCAGATTTTCTTAGTTTTCGCGGTCAGGATGAGAGATAGATTTTTTAATAAATTTAAAAATCTGTTAGATATTGTCCAAATTATTTTTTAATTCACGTCTAGACATGTGAAATGCATGAACTATGGCAAAAAAAGTGAAAAAAAATTGGTCTGATTTTTTTCGTACTTTTCAGATTTTCTTAGTTTTCGCATAAGGTCCGGAGTCAGGAAAAAAGACAGATTTTTGACAAATTTCAAAATATGTCAGATATTGTCCAAATTATTTTTTAATTCACGTCTAGACATGTGAAATGCATGAACTATGGCAAAAAAAGTGAAAAAAAATTGGTCTGATTTTTTTCGTACTTTTCAGATTTTCTTAGTTTTCACATAAGGTCTGGGGTCAGGAAAAAAGACAGATTTTTGACAAATTTCAAAATCTGTCAAATATTGTCCAAATTATTTTTTAATTCACGTCTAGACATGTGAAATGCATGAACTATGGCAAAAAAAGTGAAAAAAAATTGGTCTGATTTTTTTGGTACTTTTCAGATTTTCTTAGTTTTCACATAAGGTCTGGGGTCAGGAAAAAAGACAGATTTTTGACAAATTTCAAAATCTGTCAAATATTGTCCAAATTATTTTTTAATTCACGTCTAGACATGTGAAATGCATGAACTATGGCAAAAAAAGTGAAAAAAAATTGGTCTGATTTTTTTCGTACTTTTCAGATTTTCTTAGTTTTCGCGGTCAGGATGAGAGATAGATTTTTTAATAAATTTAAAAATCTGTTAGATATTGTCCAAATTATTTTTTAATTCACGTCTAGACATGTGAAATGCATGAACTATGGCAAAAAAAGTGAAAAAAAATTGGTCTGATTTTTTTCGTACTTTTCAGATTTTCTTAGTTTTCGCATAAGGTCCGGAGTCAGGAAAAAAGACAGATTTTTGACAAATTTCAAAATATGTCAGATATTGTCCAAATTATTTTTTAATTCACGTCTAGACATGTGAAATGCATGAACTATGGCAAAAAAAGTGAAAAAAAATTGGTCTGATTTTTTTCGTACTTTTCAGATTTTCTTAGTTTTCACATAAGGTCTGGGGTCAGGAAAAAAGACAGATTTTTGACAAATTTCAAAATCTGTCAAATATTGTCCAAATTATTTTTTAATTCACGTCTAGACATGTGAAATGCATGAACTATGGCAAAAAAAGTGAAAAAAAATTGGTCTGATTTTTTTGGTACTTTTCAGATTTTCTTAGTTTTCACATAAGGTCCGGAGTCAGGAAAAAAGACAGATTTTTGACAAATTTCAAAATATGTCAGATATTGTCCAAATTATTTTTTAATTCACGTCTAGACATGTGAAATGCATGAACTATGGCAAAAAAGTGAAAAAAAATTGGTCTGATTTTTTTCGTACTTTTCAGATTTTCTTAGTTTTCGCGGTCAGGATGAGAGATAGATTTTTTAATAAATTTAAAAATCTGTTAGATATTGTCCAAATTATTTTTTAATTCACGTCTAGACATGTGAAATGCATGAACTATGGCAAAAAAAGTGAAAAAAAAATTGGTCTGATTTTTTTCGTACTTTTCAGATTTTCTTAGTTTTCACATAAGGTCCGGAGTCAGGAAAAAAGACAGATTTTTGACAAATTTAAAAATCTGTTAGATATTGTCCAAATTATTTTTTAATTCACGTCTAGACATGTGAAATGCATGAACTATGGCAAAAAAAGTGAAAAAAAAATTGGTCTGATTTTTTTCGTACTTTTCAGATTTTCTTAGTTTTCACATAAGGTCCGGAGTCAGGAAAAAAGACAGATTTTTGACAAATTTCAAAATATGTCAGATATTGTCCAAATTATTTTTTAATTCACGTCTAGACATGTGAAATGCATGAACTATGGCAAAAAAAGTGAAAAAAAATTGGTCTGATTTTTTTCGTACTTTTCAGATTTTCTTAGTTTTCGCGGTCAGGATGAGAGACAGATTTTTTAATAAATTTAAAAATCTGTTAGATATTGTCCAAATTATTTTTTAATTCACGTCTAGACATGTGAAATGCATGAACTATGGCAAAAAAAGTGAAAAAAAATTGGTCTGATTTTTTTGGTACTTTTCAGATTTTCTTAGTTTTCACATAAGGTCTGGGGTCAGGAAAAAAGACAGATTTTTGACAAATTTCAAAATCTATCAAATATTGTCCAAATTATTTTTTAATTCACGTCTAGACATGTGAAATGCATGAACTATGGCAAAAAAAGTGAAAAAAAATTGGTCTGATTTTTTTCGTACTTTTCAGATTTTCTTAGTTTTCGCGGTCAGGATGAGAGATAGATTTTTTAATAAATTTAAAAATCTGTTAGATATTGTCCAAATTATTTTTTAATTCACGTCTAGACATGTGAAATGCATGAACTATGGCAAAAAAGTGAAAAAAAATTGGTCTGATTTTTTTCGTACTTTTCAGATTTTCTTAGTTTTCGCATAAGGTCCGGAGTAAGGAAAAAAGACAGATTTTTGACAAATTTCAAAATATGTCAGATATTGTCCAAATTATTTTTTAATTCACGTCTAGACATGTGAAATGCATGAACTATGGCAAAAAAAGTGAAAAAAAATTGGTCTGATTTTTTTCGTACTTTTCAGATTTTCTTAGTTTTCACATAAGGTCTGGGGTCAGGAAAAAAGACAGATTTTTGACAAATTTCAAAATCTGTCAAATATTGTCCAAATTATTTTTTAATTCACGTCTAGACATGTGAAATGCATGAACTATGGCAAAAAAAGTGAAAAAAAATTGGTCTGATTTTTTTCGTACTTTTCAGATTTTCTTAGTTTTCACATAAGGTCCGGAGTCAGGAAAAAAGACAGATTTTTGACAAATTTCAAAATATGTCAGATATTGTCCAAATTATTTTTTAATTCACGTCTAGACATGTGAAATGCATGAACTATGGCAAAAAAAGTGAAAAAAAATTGGTCTGATTTTTTTCGTACTTTTCAGATTTTCTTAGTTTTCGCGGTCAGGATGAGAGACAGATTTTTTAATAAATTTAAAAATCTGTTAGATATTGTCCAAATTATTTTTTAATTCACGTCTAGACATGTGAAATGCATGAACTATGGCAAAAAAAGTGAAAAAAAATTGGTCTGATTTTTTTGGTACTTTTCAGATTTTCTTAGTTTTCACATAAGGTCTGGGGTCAGGAAAAAAGACAGATTTTTGACAAATTTCAAAATCTGTCAAATATTGTCCAAATTATTTTTTAATTCACGTCTAGACATGTGAAATGCATGAACTATGGCAAAAAAAGTGAAAAAAAATTGGTCTGATTTTTTTCGTACTTTTCAGATTTTCTTAGTTTTCGCGGTCAGGATGAGAGATAGATTTTTTAATAAATTTAAAAATCTGTTAGATATTGTCCAAATTATTTTTTAATTCACGTCTAGACATGTGAAATGCATGAACTATGGCAAAAAAAGTGAAAAAAAATTGGTCTGATTTTTTTCGTACTTTTCAGATTTTCTTAGTTTTCACATAAGGTCCGGAGTCAGGAAAAAAGACAGATTTTTGACAAATTTCAAAATATGTCAGATATTGTCCAAATTATTTTTTAATTCACGTCTAGACATGTGAAATGCATGAACTATGGCAAAAAAAGTGAAAAAAAATTGGTCTGATTTTTTTCGTACTTTTCAGATTTTCTTAGTTTTCGCGGTCAGGATGAGAGACAGATTTTTTAATAAATTTAAAAATCTGTTAGATATTGTCCAAATTATTTTTTAATTCACGTCTAGACATGTGAAATGCATGAACTATGGCAAAAAAAGTGAAAAAAAATTGGTCTGATTTTTTTCGTACTTTTCAGATTTTCTTAGTTTTCACATAAGGTCCGGAGTCAGGAAAAAAGACAGATTTTTGACAAATTTCAAAATATGTCAGATATTGTCCAAATTATTTTTTAATTCACGTCTAGACATGTGAAATGCATGAACTATGGCAAAAAAAGTGAAAAAAAATTGGTCTGATTTTTTTCGTACTTTTCAGATTTTCTTAGTTTTCACATAAGGTCTGGGGTCAGGAAAAAAGACAGATTTTTGACAAATTTCAAAATCTGTCAAATATTGTCCAAATTATTTTTTAATTCACGTCTAGACATGTGAAATGCATGAACTATGGCAAAAAAAGTGAAAAAAAATTGGTCTGATTTTTTTCGTACTTTTCAGATTTTCTTAGTTTTCACATAAGGTCCGGAGTCAGGAAAAAAGACAGATTTTTGACAAATTTCAAAATATGTCAGATATTGTCCAAATTATTTTTTAATTCACGTCTAGACATGTGAAATGCATGAACTATGGCAAAAAAAGTGAAAAAAAATTGGTCTGATTTTTTTCGTACTTTTCAGATTTTCTTAGTTTTCGCGGTCAGGATGAGAGACAGATTTTTTAATAAATTTAAAAATCTGTTAGATATTGTCCAAATTATTTTTTAATTCACGTCTAGACATGTGAAATGCATGAACTATGGCAAAAAAAGTGAAAAAAAATTGGTCTGATTTTTTTGGTACTTTTCAGATTTTCTTAGTTTTCACATAAGGTCTGGGGTCAGGAAAAAAGACAGATTTTTGACAAATTTCAAAATCTGTCAAATATTGTCCAAATTATTTTTTAATTCACGTCTAGACATGTGAAATGCATGAACTATGGCAAAAAAAGTGAAAAAAAATTGGTCTGATTTTTTTCGTACTTTTCAGATTTTCTTAGTTTTCGCGGTCAGGATGAGAGATAGATTTTTTAATAAATTTAAAAATCTGTTAGATATTGTCCAAATTATTTTTTAATTCACGTCTAGACATGTGAAATGCATGAACTATGGCAAAAAAAGTGAAAAAAAATTGGTCTGATTTTTTTCGTACTTTTCAGATTTTCTTAGTTTTCACATAAGGTCCGGAGTCAGGAAAAAAGACAGATTTTTGACAAATTTCAAAATATGTCAGATATTGTCCAAATTATTTTTTAATTCACGTCTAGACATGTGAAATGCATGAACTATGGCAAAAAAAGTGAAAAAAAATTGGTCTGATTTTTTTCGTACTTTTCAGATTTTCTTAGTTTTCGCGGTCAGGATGAGAGACAGATTTTTTAATAAATTTAAAAATCTGTTAGATATTGTCCAAATTATTTTTTAATTCACGTCTAGACATGTGAAATGCATGAACTATGGCAAAAAAAGTGAAAAAAAATTGGTCTGATTTTTTTCGTACTTTTCAGATTTTCTTAGTTTTCACATAAGGTCCGGAGTCAGGAAAAAAGACAGATTTTTGACAAATTTCAAAATATGTCAGATATTGTCCAAATTATTTTTTAATTCACGTCTAGACATGTGAAATGCATGAACTATGGCAAAAAAAGTGAAAAAAAATTGGTCTGATTTTTTTCGTACTTTTCAGATTTTCTTAGTTTTCGCGGTCAGGATGAGAGACAGATTTTTTAATAAATTTAAAAATCTGTTAGATATTGTCCAAATTATTTTTTAATTCACGTCTAGACATGTGAAATGCATGAACTATGGCAAAAAAAGTGAAAAAAAATTGGTCTGATTTTTTTCGTACTTTTCAGATTTTCTTAGTTTTCACATAAGGTCTGGGGTCAGGAAAAAAGACAGATTTTTGACAAATTTCAAAATCTGTCAAATATTGTCCAAATTATTTTTTAATTCACGTCTAGACATGTGAAATGCATGAACTATGGCAAAAAAAGTGAAAAAAAATTGGTCTGATTTTTTTCGTACTTTTCAGATTTTCTTAGTTTTCGCGGTCAGGATGAGAGACAGATTTTTTAATAAATTTAAAAATCTGTTAGATATTGTCCAAATTATTTTTTAATTCACGTCTAGACATGTGAAATGCATGAACTATGGCAAAAAAAGTGAAAAAAAATTGGTCTGATTTTTTTGGTACTTTTCAGATTTTCTTAGTTTTCACATAAGGTCTGGGGTCAGGAAAAAAGACAGATTTTTGACAAATTTCAAAATCTGTCAAATATTGTCCAAATTATTTTTTAATTCACGTCTAGACATGTGAAATGCATGAACTATGGCAAAAAAAGTGAAAAAAAATTGGTCTGATTTTTTTGGTACTTTTCAGATTTTCTTAGTTTTCACATAAGGTCCGGAGTCAGGAAAAAAGACAGATTTTTGACAAATTTCAAAATATGTCAGATATTGTCCAAATTATTTTTTAATTCACGTCTAGACATGTGAAATGCATGAACTATGGCAAAAAAGTGAAAAAAAATTGGTCTGATTTTTTTCGTACTTTTCAGATTTTCTTAGTTTTCGCGGTCAGGATGAGAGATAGATTTTTTAATAAATTTAAAAATCTGTTAGATATTGTCCAAATTATTTTTTAATTCACGTCTAGACATGTGAAATGCATGAACTATGGCAAAAAAAGTGAAAAAAAAATTGGTCTGATTTTTTTCGTACTTTTCAGATTTTCTTAGTTTTCACATAAGGTCCGGAGTCAGGAAAAAAGACAGATTTTTGACAAATTTCAAAATATGTCAGATATTGTCCAAATTATTTTTTAATTCACGTCTAGACATGTGAAATGCATGAACTATGGCAAAAAAAGTGAAAAAAAATTGGTCTGATTTTTTTCGTACTTTTCAGATTTTCTTAGTTTTCGCGGTCAGGATGAGAGACAGATTTTTTAATAAATTTAAAAATCTGTTAGATATTGTCCAAATTATTTTTTAATTCACGTCTAGACATGTGAAATGCATGAACTATGGCAAAAAAAGTGAAAAAAAATTGGTCTGATTTTTTTGGTACTTTTCAGATTTTCTTAGTTTTCACATAAGGTCTGGGGTCAGGAAAAAAGACAGATTTTTGACAAATTTCAAAATCTGTCAAATATTGTCCAAATTATTTTTTAATTCACGTCTAGACATGTGAAATGCATGAACTATGGCAAAAAAAGTGAAAAAAAATTGGTCTGATTTTTTTCGTACTTTTCAGATTTTCTTAGTTTTCGCGGTCAGGATGAGAGATAGATTTTTTAATAAATTTAAAAATCTGTTAGATATTGTCCAAATTATTTTTTAATTCACGTCTAGACATGTGAAATGCATGAACTATGGCAAAAAAGTGAAAAAAAATTGGTCTGATTTTTTTCGTACTTTTCAGATTTTCTTAGTTTTCGCATAAGGTCCGGAGTAAGGAAAAAAGACAGATTTTTGACAAATTTCAAAATATGTCAGATATTGTCCAAATTATTTTTTAATTCACGTCTAGACATGTGAAATGCATGAACTATGGCAAAAAAAGTGAAAAAAAATTGGTCTGATTTTTTTGGTACTTTTCAGATTTTCTTAGTTTTCACATAAGGTCTGGGGTCAGGAAAAAAGACAGATTTTTGACAAATTTCAAAATCTGTCAAATATTGTCCAAATTATTTTTTAATTCACGTCTAGACATGTGAAATGCATGAACTATGGCAAAAAAAGTGAAAAAAAATTGGTCTGATTTTTTTCGTACTTTTCAGATTTTCTTAGTTTTCGCGGTCAGGATGAGAGATAGATTTTTTAATAAATTTAAAAATCTGTTAGATATTGTCCAAATTATTTTTTAATTCACGTCTAGACATGTGAAATGCATGAACTATGGCAAAAAAAGTGAAAAAAAATTGGTCTGATTTTTTTCGTACTTTTCAGATTTTCTTAGTTTTCACATAAGGTCCGGAGTCAGGAAAAAAGACAGATTTTTGACAAATTTCAAAATATGTCAGATATTGTCCAAATTATTTTTTAATTCACGTCTAGACATGTGAAATGCATGAACTATGGCAAAAAAAGTGAAAAAAAATTGGTCTGATTTTTTTCGTACTTTTCAGATTTTCTTAGTTTTCGCGGTCAGGATGAGAGACAGATTTTTTAATAAATTTAAAAATCTGTTAGATATTGTCCAAATTATTTTTTAATTCACGTCTAGACATGTGAAATGCATGAACTATGGCAAAAAAAGTGAAAAAAAATTGGTCTGATTTTTTTCGTACTTTTCAGATTTTCTTAGTTTTCACATAAGGTCCGGAGTCAGGAAAAAAGACAGATTTTTGACAAATTTCAAAATATGTCAGATATTGTCCAAATTATTTTTTAATTCACGTCTAGACATGTGAAATGCATGAACTATGGCAAAAAAGTGAAAAAAAATTGGTCTGATTTTTTTCGTACTTTTCAGATTTTCTTAGTTTTCACATAAGGTCTGGGGTCAGGAAAAAAGACAGATTTTTGACAAATTTCAAAATCTGTCAAATATTGTCCAAATTATTTTTTAATTCACGTCTAGACATGTGAAATGCATGAACTATGGCAAAAAAAGTGAAAAAAAATTGGTCTGATTTTTTTCGTACTTTTCAGATTTTCTTAGTTTTCACATAAGGTCTGGGGTCAGGAAAAAAGACAGATTTTTGACAAATTTCAAAATCTGTCAAATATTGTCCAAATTATTTTTTAATTCACGTCTAGACATGTGAAATGCATGAACTATGGCAAAAAAAGTGAAAAAAAATTGGTCTGATTTTTTTCGTACTTTTCAGATTTTCTTAGTTTTCGCGGTCAGGATGAGAGACAGATTTTTTAATAAATTTAAAAATCTGTTAGATATTGTCCAAATTATTTTTTAATTCACGTCTAGACATGTGAAATGCATGAACTATGGCAAAAAAAGTGAAAAAAAATTGGTCTGATTTTTTTGGTACTTTTCAGATTTTCTTAGTTTTCACATAAGGTCTGGGGTCAGGAAAAAAGACAGATTTTTGACAAATTTCAAAATCTGTCAAATATTGTCCAAATTATTTTTTAATTCACGTCTAGACATGTGAAATGCATGAACTATGGCAAAAAAAGTGAAAAAAAATTGGTCTGATTTTTTTCGTACTTTTCAGATTTTCTTAGTTTTCGCATAAGGTCCGGAGTCAGGAAAAAAGACAGATTTTTGACAAATTTCAAAATATGTCAGATATTGTCCAAATTATTTTTTAATTCACGTCTAGACATGTGAAATGCATGAACTATGGCAAAAAAAGTGAAAAAAAATTGGTCTGATTTTTTTCGTACTTTTCAGATTTTCTTAGTTTTCACATAAGGTCTGGGGTCAGGAAAAAAGACAGATTTTTGACAAATTTCAAAATCTGTCAAATATTGTCCAAATTATTTTTTAATTCACGTCTAGACATGTGAAATGCATGAACTATGGCAAAAAAAGTGAAAAAAAATTGGTCTGATTTTTTTGGTACTTTTCAGATTTTCTTAGTTTTCACATAAGGTCCGGAGTCAGGAAAAAAGACAGATTTTTGACAAATTTCAAAATATGTCAGATATTGTCCAAATTATTTTTTAATTCACGTCTAGACATGTGAAATGCATGAACTATGGCAAAAAAGTGAAAAAAAATTGGTCTGATTTTTTTCGTACTTTTCAGATTTTCTTAGTTTTCGCGGTCAGGATGAGAGATAGATTTTTTAATAAATTTAAAAATCTGTTAGATATTGTCCAAATTATTTTTTAATTCACGTCTAGACATGTGAAATGCATGAACTATGGCAAAAAAAGTGAAAAAAAAATTGGTCTGATTTTTTTCGTACTTTTCAGATTTTCTTAGTTTTCACATAAGGTCCGGAGTCAGGAAAAAAGACAGATTTTTGACAAATTTCAAAATATGTCAGATATTGTCCAAATTATTTTTTAATTCACGTCTAGACATGTGAAATGCATGAACTATGGCAAAAAAAGTGAAAAAAAATTGGTCTGATTTTTTTCGTACTTTTCAGATTTTCTTAGTTTTCGCGGTCAGGATGAGAGACAGATTTTTTAATAAATTTAAAAATCTGTTAGATATTGTCCAAATTATTTTTTAATTCACGTCTAGACATGTGAAATGCATGAACTATGGCAAAAAAAGTGAAAAAAAATTGGTCTGATTTTTTTCGTACTTTTCAGATTTTCTTAGTTTTCGCGGTCAGGATGAGAGATAGATTTTTTAATAAATTTAAAAATCTGTTAGATATTGTCCAAATTATTTTTTAATTCACGTCTAGACATGTGAAATGCATGAACTATGGCAAAAAAGTGAAAAAAAATTGGTCTGATTTTTTTCGTACTTTTCAGATTTTCTTAGTTTTCGCATAAGGTCCGGAGTAAGGAAAAAAGACAGATTTTTGACAAATTTCAAAATATGTCAGATATTGTCCAAATTATTTTTTAATTCACGTCTAGACATGTGAAATGCATGAACTATGGCAAAAAAAGTGAAAAAAAATTGGTCTGATTTTTTTCGTACTTTTCAGATTTTCTTAGTTTTCACATAAGGTCTGGGGTCAGGAAAAAAGACAGATTTTTGACAAATTTCAAAATCTGTCAAATATTGTCCAAATTATTTTTTAATTCACGTCTAGACATGTGAAATGCATGAACTATGGCAAAAAAAGTGAAAAAAAATTGGTCTGATTTTTTTCGTACTTTTCAGATTTTCTTAGTTTTCACATAAGGTCCGGAGTCAGGAAAAAAGACAGATTTTTGACAAATTTCAAAATATGTCAGATATTGTCCAAATTATTTTTTAATTCACGTCTAGACATGTGAAATGCATGAACTATGGCAAAAAAAGTGAAAAAAAATTGGTCTGATTTTTTTCGTACTTTTCAGATTTTCTTAGTTTTCGCGGTCAGGATGAGAGACAGATTTTTTAATAAATTTAAAAATCTGTTAGATATTGTCCAAATTATTTTTTAATTCACGTCTAGACATGTGAAATGCATGAACTATGGCAAAAAAAGTGAAAAAAAATTGGTCTGATTTTTTTGGTACTTTTCAGATTTTCTTAGTTTTCACATAAGGTCTGGGGTCAGGAAAAAAGACAGATTTTTGACAAATTTCAAAATCTGTCAAATATTGTCCAAATTATTTTTTAATTCACGTCTAGACATGTGAAATGCATGAACTATGGCAAAAAAAGTGAAAAAAAATTGGTCTGATTTTTTTCGTACTTTTCAGATTTTCTTAGTTTTCGCGGTCAGGATGAGAGATAGATTTTTTAATAAATTTAAAAATCTGTTAGATATTGTCCAAATTATTTTTTAATTCACGTCTAGACATGTGAAATGCATGAACTATGGCAAAAAAGTGAAAAAAAATTGGTCTGATTTTTTTCGTACTTTTCAGATTTTCTTAGTTTTCACATAAGGTCCGGAGTCAGGAAAAAAGACAGATTTTTGACAAATTTCAAAATATGTCAGATATTGTCCAAATTATTTTTTAATTCACGTCTAGACATGTGAAATGCATGAACTATGGCAAAAAAAGTGAAAAAAAATTGGTCTGATTTTTTTCGTACTTTTCAGATTTTCTTAGTTTTCGCGGTCAGGATGAGAGATAGATTTTTTAATAAATTTAAAAATCTGTTAGATATTGTCCAAATTATTTTTTAATTCACGTCTAGACATGTGAAATGCATGAACTATGGCAAAAAAAGTGAAAAAAAATTGGTCTGATTTTTTTCGTACTTTTCAGATTTTCTTAGTTTTCACATAAGGTCCGGAGTCAGGAAAAAAGACAGATTTTTGACAAATTTCAAAATATGTCAGATATTGTCCAAATTATTTTTTAATTCACGTCTAGACATGTGAAATGCATGAACTATGGCAAAAAAAGTGAAAAAAAATTGGTCTGATTTTTTTCGTACTTTTCAGATTTTCTTAGTTTTCACATAAGGTCTGGGGTCAGGAAAAAAGACAGATTTTTGACAAATTTCAAAATCTGTCAAATATTGTCCAAATTATTTTTTAATTCACGTCTAGACATGTGAAATGCATGAACTATGGCAAAAAAAGTGAAAAAAAATTGGTCTGATTTTTTTCGTACTTTTCAGATTTTCTTAGTTTTCACATAAGGTCTGGGGTCAGGAAAAAAGACAGATTTTTGACAAATTTCAAAATCTGTCAAATATTGTCCAAATTATTTTTTAATTCACGTCTAGACATGTGAAATGCATGAACTATGGCAAAAAAAGTGAAAAAAAATTGGTCTGATTTTTTTCGTACTTTTCAGATTTTCTTAGTTTTCGCGGTCAGGATGAGAGACAGATTTTTTAATAAATTTAAAAATCTGTTAGATATTGTCCAAATTATTTTTTAATTCACGTCTAGACATGTGAAATGCATGAACTATGGCAAAAAAAGTGAAAAAAAATTGGTCTGATTTTTTTGGTACTTTTCAGATTTTCTTAGTTTTCACATAAGGTCTGGGGTCAGGAAAAAAGACAGATTTTTGACAAATTTCAAAATCTGTCAAATATTGTCCAAATTATTTTTTAATTCACGTCTAGACATGTGAAATGCATGAACTATGGCAAAAAAAGTGAAAAAAAATTGGTCTGATTTTTTTCGTACTTTTCAGATTTTCTTAGTTTTCGCGGTCAGGATGAGAGATAGATTTTTTAATAAATTTAAAAATCTGTTAGATATTGTCCAAATTATTTTTTAATTCACGTCTAGACATGTGAAATGCATGAACTATGGCAAAAAAAGTGAAAAAAAATTGGTCTGATTTTTTTCGTACTTTTCAGATTTTTTTAGTTTTCGCATAAGGTCCGGAGTCAGGAAAAAAGACAGATTTTTGACAAATTTCAAAATATGTCAGATATTGTCCAAATTATTTTTTAATTCACGTCTAGACATGTGAAATGCATGAACTATGGCAAAAAAAGTGAAAAAAAATTGGTCTGATTTTTTTCGTACTTTTCAGATTTTCTTAGTTTTCACATAAGGTCTGGGGTCAGGAAAAAAGACAGATTTTTGACAAATTTCAAAATCTGTCAAATATTGTCCAAATTATTTTTTAATTCACGTCTAGACATGTGAAATGCATGAACTATGGCAAAAAAGTGAAAAAAAATTGGTCTGATTTTTTTCGTACTTTTCAGATTTTCTTAGTTTTCGCGGTCAGGATGAGAGATAGATTTTTTAATAAATTTAAAAATCTGTTAGATATTGTCCAAATTATTTTTTAATTCACGTCTAGACATGTGAAATGCATGAACTATGGCAAAAAAAGTGAAAAAAAATTGGTCTGATTTTTTTCGTACTTTTCAGATTTTCTTAGTTTTCACATAAGGTCCGGAGTCAGGAAAAAAGACAGATTTTTGACAAATTTCAAAATATGTCAGATATTGTCCAAATTATTTTTTAATTCACGTCTAGACATGTGAAATGCATGAACTATGGCAAAAAAAGTGAAAAAAAATTGGTCTGATTTTTTTCGTACTTTTCAGATTTTCTTAGTTTTCGCGGTCAGGATGAGAGACAGATTTTTTAATAAATTTAAAAATCTGTTAGATATTGTCCAAATTATTTTTTAATTCACGTCTAGACATGTGAAATGCATGAACTATGGCAAAAAAAGTGAAAAAAAATTGGTCTGATTTTTTTCGTACTTTTCAGATTTTCTTAGTTTTCACATAAGGTCCGGAGTCAGGAAAAAAGACAGATTTTTGACAAATTTCAAAATATGTCAGATATTGTCCAAATTATTTTTTAATTCACGTCTAGACATGTGAAATGCATGAACTATGGCAAAAAAGTGAAAAAAAATTGGTCTGATTTTTTTCGTACTTTTCAGATTTTCTTAGTTTTCACATAAGGTCTGGGGTCAGGAAAAAAGACAGATTTTTGACAAATTTCAAAATCTGTCAAATATTGTCCAAATTATTTTTTAATTCACGTCTAGACATGTGAAATGCATGAACTATGGCAAAAAAAGTGAAAAAAAATTGGTCTGATTTTTTTCGTACTTTTCAGATTTTCTTAGTTTTCACATAAGGTCTGGGGTCAGGAAAAAAGACAGATTTTTGACAAATTTCAAAATCTGTCAAATATTGTCCAAATTATTTTTTAATTCACGTCTAGACATGTGAAATGCATGAACTATGGCAAAAAAAGTGAAAAAAAATTGGTCTGATTTTTTTCGTACTTTTCAGATTTTCTTAGTTTTCGCGGTCAGGATGAGAGACAGATTTTTTAATAAATTTAAAAATCTGTTAGATATTGTCCAAATTATTTTTTAATTCACGTCTAGACATGTGAAATGCATGAACTATGGCAAAAAAAGTGAAAAAAAATTGGTCTGATTTTTTTGGTACTTTTCAGATTTTCTTAGTTTTCACATAAGGTCTGGGGTCAGGAAAAAAGACAGATTTTTGACAAATTTCAAAATCTGTCAAATATTGTCCAAATTATTTTTTAATTCACGTCTAGACATGTGAAATGCATGAACTATGGCAAAAAAAGTGAAAAAAAATTGGTCTGATTTTTTTCGTACTTTTCAGATTTTCTTAGTTTTCGCGGTCAGGATGAGAGATAGATTTTTTAATAAATTTAAAAATCTGTTAGATATTGTCCAAATTATTTTTTAATTCACGTCTAGACATGTGAAATGCATGAACTATGGCAAAAAAAGTGAAAAAAAATTGGTCTGATTTTTTTCGTACTTTTCAGATTTTCTTAGTTTTCGCATAAGGTCCGGAGTCAGGAAAAAAGACAGATTTTTGACAAATTTCAAAATATGTCAGATATTGTCCAAATTATTTTTTAATTCACGTCTAGACATGTGAAATGCATGAACTATGGCAAAAAAAGTGAAAAAAAATTGGTCTGATTTTTTTCGTACTTTTCAGATTTTCTTAGTTTTCACATAAGGTCTGGGGTCAGGAAAAAAGACAGATTTTTGACAAATTTCAAAATCTGTCAAATATTGTCCAAATTATTTTTTAATTCACGTCTAGACATGTGAAATGCATGAACTATGGCAAAAAAAGTGAAAAAAAATTGGTCTGATTTTTTTGGTACTTTTCAGATTTTCTTAGTTTTCACATAAGGTCTGGGGTCAGGAAAAAAGACAGATTTTTGACAAATTTCAAAATCTGTCAAATATTGTCCAAATTATTTTTTAATTCACGTCTAGACATGTGAAATGCATGAACTATGGCAAAAAAAGTGAAAAAAAATTGGTCTGATTTTTTTCGTACTTTTCAGATTTTCTTAGTTTTCGCGGTCAGGATGAGAGATAGATTTTTTAATAAATTTAAAAATCTGTTAGATATTGTCCAAATTATTTTTTAATTCACGTCTAGACATGTGAAATGCATGAACTATGGCAAAAAAAGTGAAAAAAAATTGGTCTGATTTTTTTCGTACTTTTCAGATTTTCTTAGTTTTCGCATAAGGTCCGGAGTCAGGAAAAAAGACAGATTTTTGACAAATTTCAAAATATGTCAGATATTGTCCAAATTATTTTTTAATTCACGTCTAGACATGTGAAATGCATGAACTATGGCAAAAAAAGTGAAAAAAAATTGGTCTGATTTTTTTCGTACTTTTCAGATTTTCTTAGTTTTCACATAAGGTCTGGGGTCAGGAAAAAAGACAGATTTTTGACAAATTTCAAAATCTGTCAAATATTGTCCAAATTATTTTTTAATTCACGTCTAGACATGTGAAATGCATGAACTATGGCAAAAAAAGTGAAAAAAAAATTGGTCTGATTTTTTTGGTACTTTTCAGATTTTCTTAGTTTTCACATAAGGTCCGGAGTCAGGAAAAAAGACAGATTTTTGACAAATTTCAAAATATGTCAGATATTGTCCAAATTATTTTTTAATTCACGTCTAGACATGTGAAATGCATGAACTATGGCAAAAAAGTGAAAAAAAATTGGTCTGATTTTTTTCGTACTTTTCAGATTTTCTTAGTTTTCGCGGTCAGGATGAGAGATAGATTTTTTAATAAATTTAAAAATCTGTTAGATATTGTCCAAATTATTTTTTAATTCACGTCTAGACATGTGAAATGCATGAACTATGGCAAAAAAAGTGAAAAAAAAATTGGTCTGATTTTTTTCGTACTTTTCAGATTTTCTTAGTTTTCACATAAGGTCCGGAGTCAGGAAAAAAGACAGATTTTTGACAAATTTCAAAATATGTCAGATATTGTCCAAATTATTTTTTAATTCACGTCTAGACATGTGAAATGCATGAACTATGGCAAAAAAAGTGAAAAAAAATTGGTCTGATTTTTTTCGTACTTTTCAGATTTTCTTAGTTTTCGCGGTCAGGATGAGAGACAGATTTTTTAATAAATTTAAAAATCTGTTAGATATTGTCCAAATTATTTTTTAATTCACGTCTAGACATGTGAAATGCATGAACTATGGCAAAAAAAGTGAAAAAAAATTGGTCTGATTTTTTTGGTACTTTTCAGATTTTCTTAGTTTTCACATAAGGTCTGGGGTCAGGAAAAAAGACAGATTTTTGACAAATTTCAAAATCTGTCAAATATTGTCCAAATTATTTTTTAATTCACGTCTAGACATGTGAAATGCATGAACTATGGCAAAAAAAGTGAAAAAAAATTGGTCTGATTTTTTTCGTACTTTTCAGATTTTCTTAGTTTTCGCGGTCAGGATGAGAGATAGATTTTTTAATAAATTTAAAAATCTGTTAGATATTGTCCAAATTATTTTTTAATTCACGTCTAGACATGTGAAATGCATGAACTATGGCAAAAAAGTGAAAAAAAATTGGTCTGATTTTTTTCGTACTTTTCAGATTTTCTTAGTTTTCGCATAAGGTCCGGAGTAAGGAAAAAAGACAGATTTTTGACAAATTTCAAAATATGTCAGATATTGTCCAAATTATTTTTTAATTCACGTCTAGACATGTGAAATGCATGAACTATGGCAAAAAAAGTGAAAAAAAATTGGTCTGATTTTTTTCGTACTTTTCAGATTTTCTTAGTTTTCACATAAGGTCTGGGGTCAGGAAAAAAGACAGATTTTTGACAAATTTCAAAATCTGTCAAATATTGTCCAAATTATTTTTTAATTCACGTCTAGACATGTGAAATGCATGAACTATGGCAAAAAAAGTGAAAAAAAATTGGTCTGATTTTTTTCGTACTTTTCAGATTTTCTTAGTTTTCACATAAGGTCCGGAGTCAGGAAAAAAGACAGATTTTTGACAAATTTCAAAATATGTCAGATATTGTCCAAATTATTTTTTAATTCACGTCTAGACATGTGAAATGCATGAACTATGGCAAAAAAAGTGAAAAAAAATTGGTCTGATTTTTTTCGTACTTTTCAGATTTTCTTAGTTTTCGCGGTCAGGATGAGAGACAGATTTTTTAATAAATTTAAAAATCTGTTAGATATTGTCCAAATTATTTTTTAATTCACGTCTAGACATGTGAAATGCATGAACTATGGCAAAAAAAGTGAAAAAAAATTGGTCTGATTTTTTTGGTACTTTTCAGATTTTCTTAGTTTTCACATAAGGTCTGGGGTCAGGAAAAAAGACAGATTTTTGACAAATTTCAAAATCTGTCAAATATTGTCCAAATTATTTTTTAATTCACGTCTAGACATGTGAAATGCATGAACTATGGCAAAAAAAGTGAAAAAAAATTGGTCTGATTTTTTTCGTACTTTTCAGATTTTCTTAGTTTTCGCGGTCAGGATGAGAGATAGATTTTTTAATAAATTTAAAAATCTGTTAGATATTGTCCAAATTATTTTTTAATTCACGTCTAGACATGTGAAATGCATGAACTATGGCAAAAAAAGTGAAAAAAAATTGGTCTGATTTTTTTCGTACTTTTCAGATTTTCTTAGTTTTCACATAAGGTCCGGAGTCAGGAAAAAAGACAGATTTTTGACAAATTTCAAAATATGTCAGATATTGTCCAAATTATTTTTTAATTCACGTCTAGACATGTGAAATGCATGAACTATGGCAAAAAAAGTGAAAAAAAATTGGTCTGATTTTTTTCGTACTTTTCAGATTTTCTTAGTTTTCGCGGTCAGGATGAGAGACAGATTTTTTAATAAATTTAAAAATCTGTTAGATATTGTCCAAATTATTTTTTAATTCACGTCTAGACATGTGAAATGCATGAACTATGGCAAAAAAAGTGAAAAAAAATTGGTCTGATTTTTTTCGTACTTTTCAGATTTTCTTAGTTTTCACATAAGGTCCGGAGTCAGGAAAAAAGACAGATTTTTGACAAATTTCAAAATATGTCAGATATTGTCCAAATTATTTTTTAATTCACGTCTAGACATGTGAAATGCATGAACTATGGCAAAAAAGTGAAAAAAAATTGGTCTGATTTTTTTCGTACTTTTCAGATTTTCTTAGTTTTCGCGGTCAGGATGAGAGACAGATTTTTTAATAAATTTAAAAATCTGTCAGATATTGTCCAAATTATTTTTTAATTCATGTCTAGACATGTGAAATGCATGAACTATGGCAAAAAAAAGTGAAAAAAAAATTGGTCTGATTTTTTTGGTACTTTTCAGATTTTCTTAGTTTTCACATAAGGTCCGGGGTCAGGAAAAAAGACAGATTTTTGACAAATTTCAAAATCTGTCAAATATTGTCCAAATTATTTTTTAATTCATGTCTAGACATGTGAAATGCATGAACTATGAGAAAAAAAGTGAAAAAAAAATTGGTCTGATTTTTTTCGTACTTTTCAGATTTTCTTAGTTTTCACATAAGGTCCGGAGTCAGGAAAAAAGACAGATGTTTGACATATTTCAAAATATGTCAGATATTGTCCAAATTATTTTTTAATTCACGTCTAGACATGTGAAATGCATGAACTATGGCAAAAAAAGTGAAAAAAAATTGGTCTGATTTTTTTCGTACTTTCCAGATTTTCTTAGTTTTCGCGGTCAGGATGAGAGACAGATTTTTTAATAAATTTAAAAATCTGTTAGATATTGTCCAAATTATTTTTTAATTCACGTCTAGACATGTGAAATGCATGAACTATGGCAAAAAAAGTGAAAAAAAAATTGGTCTGATTTTTTTGGTACTTTTCAGATTTTCTTAGTTTTCACATAAGGTCTGGGGTCAGGAAAAAAGACAGATTTTTGACAAATTTCAAAATCTGTCAAATATTGTCCAAATTATTTTTTAATTCACGTCTAGACATGTGAAATGCATGAACTATGGCAAAAAAAGTGAAAAAAAATTGGTCTGATTTTTTTCGTACTTTTCAGATTTTCTTAGTTTTCGCGGTCAGGATGAGAGATAGATTTTTTAATAAATTTAAAAATCTGTTAGATATTGTCCAAATTATTTTTTAATTCACGTCTAGACATGTGAAATGCATGAACTATGGCAAAAAAAGTGAAAAAAAATTGGTCTGATTTTTTTCGTACTTTTCAGATTTTCTTAGTTTTCACATAAGGTCCGGAGTCAGGAAAAAAGACAGATTTTTGACAAATTTCAAAATATGTCAGATATTGTCCAAATTATTTTTTAATTCACGTCTAGACATGTGAAATGCATGAACTATGGCAAAAAAAGTGAAAAAAAAATTGGTCTGATTTTTTTCGTACTTTTCAGATTTTCTTAGTTTTCGCGGTCAGGATGAGAGACAGATTTTTTAATAAATTTAAAAATCTGTTAGATATTGTCCAAATTATTTTTTAATTCACGTCTAGACATGTGAAATGCATGAACTATGGCAAAAAAAGTGAAAAAAAATTGGTCTGATTTTTTTGGTACTTTTCAGATTTTCTTAGTTTTCACATAAGGTCTGGGGTCAGGAAAAAAGACAGATTTTTGACAAATTTCAAAATCTGTCAAATATTGTCCAAATTATTTTTTAATTCACGTCTAGACATGTGAAATGCATGAACTATGGCAAAAAAAGTGAAAAAAAATTGGTCTGATTTTTTTCGTACTTTTCAGATTTTCTTAGTTTTCGCGGTCAGGATGAGAGATAGATTTTTTAATAAATTTAAAAATCTGTTAGATATTGTCCAAATTATTTTTTAATTCACGTCTAGACATGTGAAATGCATGAACTATGGCAAAAAAAGTGAAAAAAAATTGGTCTGATTTTTTTCGTACTTTTCAGATTTTCTTAGTTTTCACATAAGGTCCGGAGTCAGGAAAAAAGACAGATTTTTGACAAATTTCAAAATATGTCAGATATTGTCCAAATTATTTTTTAATTCACGTCTAGACATGTGAAATGCATGAACTATGGCAAAAAAAGTGAAAAAAAAATTGGTCTGATTTTTTTGGTACTTTTCAGATTTTCTTAGTTTTCACATAAGGTCTGGGGTCAGGAAAAAAGACAGATTTTTGACAAATTTCAAAATCTGTCAAATATTGTCCAAATTATTTTTTAATTCACGTCTAGACATGTGAAATGCATGAACTATGGCAAAAAAAGTGAAAAAAAATTGGTCTGATTTTTTTCGTACTTTTCAGATTTTCTTAGTTTTCGCGGTCAGGATGAGAGATAGATTTTTTAATAAATTTAAAAATCTGTTAGATATTGTCCAAATTATTTTTTAATTCACGTCTAGACATGTGAAATGCATGAACTATGGCAAAAAAAGTGAAAAAAAATTGGTCTGATTTTTTTTCGTACTTTTCAGATTTTCTTAGTTCTCGCATAAGGTCCGGAGTCAGGAAAAAAGACAGATTTTTGACAAATTTCAAAATATGTCAGATATTGTCCAAATTATTTTTTAATTCACGTCTAGACATGTGAAATGCATGAACTATGGCAAAAAAAGTGAAAAAAAATTGGTCTGATTTTTTTCGTACTTTTCAGATTTTCTTAGTTTTCACATAAGGTCTGGGGTCAGGAAAAAAGACAGATTTTTGACAAATTTCAAAATCTGTCAAATATTGTCCAAATTATTTTTTAATTCACGTCTAGACATGTGAAATGCATGAACTATGGCAAAAAAAGTGAAAAAAAATTGGTCTGATTTTTTTCGTACTTTTCAGATTTTCTTAGTTTTCACATAAGGTCCGGAGTCAGGAAAAAAGACAGATTTTTGACAAATTTCAAAATATGTCAGATATTGTCCAAATTATTTTTTAATTCACGTCTAGACATGTGAAATGCATGAACTATGGCAAAAAAAGTGAAAAAAAATTGGTCTGATTTTTTTCGTACTTTTCAGATTTTCTTAGTTTTCGCGGTCAGGATGAGAGACAGATTTTTTAATAAATTTAAAAATCTGTTAGATATTGTCCAAATTATTTTTTAATTCACGTCTAGACATGTGAAATGCATGAACTATGGCAAAAAAAGTGAAAAAAAATTGGTCTGATTTTTTTGGTACTTTTCAGATTTTCTTAGTTTTCACATAAGGTCTGGGGTCAGGAAAAAAGACAGATTTTTGACAAATTTCAAAATCTGTCAAATATTGTCCAAATTATTTTTTAATTCACGTCTAGACATGTGAAATGCATGAACTATGGCAAAAAAAGTGAAAAAAAATTGGTCTGATTTTTTTCGTACTTTTCAGATTTTCTTAGTTTTCGCGGTCAGGATGAGAGATAGATTTTTTAATAAATTTAAAAATCTGTTAGATATTGTCCAAATTATTTTTTAATTCACGTCTAGACATGTGAAATGCATGAACTATGGCAAAAAAAGTGAAAAAAAATTGGTCTGATTTTTTTCGTACTTTTCAGATTTTCTTAGTTTTCACATAAGGTCCGGAGTCAGGAAAAAAGACAGATTTTTGACAAATTTCAAAATATGTCAGATATTGTCCAAATTATTTTTTAATTCACGTCTAGACATGTGAAATGCATGAACTATGGCAAAAAAAGTGAAAAAAAATTGGTCTGATTTTTTTCGTACTTTTCAGATTTTCTTAGTTTTCGCGGTCAGGATGAGAGACAGATTTTTTAATAAATTTAAAAATCTGTTAGATATTGTCCAAATTATTTTTTAATTCACGTCTAGACATGTGAAATGCATGAACTATGGCAAAAAAAAGTGAAAAAAAATTGGTCTGATTTTTTTGGTACTTTTCAGATTTTCTTAGTTTTCACATAAGGTCTGGGGTCAGGAAAAAAGACAGATTTTTGACAAATTTCAAAATATGTCAGATATTGTCCAAATTATTTTTTAATTCACGTCTAGACATGTGAAATGCA
Source organism: Alosa sapidissima (assembly GCF_018492685.1). Classification (NCBI taxonomy): domain Eukaryota; kingdom Metazoa; phylum Chordata; class Actinopteri; order Clupeiformes; family Clupeidae; genus Alosa; species Alosa sapidissima. Next base: position 146,272 of record NW_024582164.1, on the reverse strand, counting down.
TGAACTATGGCAAAAAAAGTGAAAAAAAATTGGTCTGATTTTTTTCGTACTTTTCAGATTTTCTTAGTTTTCGCGGTCAGGATGAGAGACAGATTTTTTAATAAATTTAAAAATCTGTTAGATATTGTCCAAATTATTTTTTAATTCACGTCTAGACATGTGAAATGCATGAACTATGGCAAAAAAAGTGAAAAAAAATTGGTCTGATTTTTTTCGTACTTTTCAGATTTTCTTAGTTTTCACATAAGGTCCGGAGTCAGGAAAAAAGACAGATTTTTGACAAATTTCAAAATATGTCAGATATTGTCCAAATTATTTTTTAATTCACATCTAGACATGTGAAATGCATGAACTATGGCAAAAAAGTGAAAAAAATTGGTCTGATTTTTTTCGTACTTTTCAGATTTTCTTAGTTTTCACATAAGGTCCGGAGTCAGGAAAAAATACAGATTTTTGACAAATTTCAAAATATGTCAGATATTGTCCAAATTATTTTTTAATTCACGTCTAGACATGTGAAATGCATGAACTATGGCAAAAAAGTGAAAAAAAATTGGTCTGATTTTTTTCGTACTTTTCAGATTTTCTTAGTTTTCGCGGTCAGGATGAGAGATAGATTTTTTAATAAATTTAAAAATCTGTTAGATATTGTCCAAATTATTTTTTAATTCACGTCTAGACATGTGAAATGGCATGAACTATGGCAAAAAAAGTGAAAAAAAATTGGTCTGATTTTTTTCGTACTTTTCAGATTTTCTTAGTTTTCACATAAGGTCCGGAGTCAGGAAAAAAGACAGATTTTTGACAAATTTCAAAATATGTCAGATATTGTCCAAATTATTTTTTAATTCACGTCTAGACATGTGAAATGCATGAACTATGGCAAAAAAAGTGAAAAAAAATTGGTCTGATTTTTTTCGTACTTTTCAGATTTTCTTAGTTTTCGCGGTCAGGATGAGAGACAGATTTTTTAATAAATTTAAAAATCTGTTAGATATTGTCCAAATTATTTTTTAATTCACGTCTAGACATGTGAAATGCATGAACTATGGCAAAAAAAGTGAAAAAAAATTGGTCTGATTTTTTTGGTACTTTTCAGATTTTCTTAGTTTTCACATAAGGTCTGGGGTCAGGAAAAAAGACAGATTTTTGACAAATTTCAAAATCTGTCAAATATTGTCCAAATTATTTTTTAATTCACGTCTAGACATGTGAAATGCATGAACTATGGCAAAAAAAGTGAAAAAAAATTGGTCTGATTTTTTTCGTACTTTTCAGATTTTCTTAGTTTTCGCGGTCAGGATGAGAGATAGATTTTTTAATAAATTTAAAAATCTGTTAGATATTGTCCAAATTATTTTTTAATTCACGTCTAGACATGTGAAATGCATGAACTATGGCAAAAAAGTGAAAAAAAATTGGTCTGATTTTTTTCGTACTTTTCAGATTTTCTTAGTTTTCGCATAAGGTCCGGAGTAAGGAAAAAAGACAGATTTTTGACAAATTTCAAAATATGTCAGATATTGTCCAAATTATTTTTTAATTCACGTCTAGACATGTGAAATGCATGAACTATGGCAAAAAAAGTGAAAAAAAATTGGTCTGATTTTTTTCGTACTTTTCAGATTTTCTTAGTTTTCACATAAGGTCCGGAGTCAGGAAAAAAGACAGATTTTTGACAAATTTCAAAATATGTCAGATATTGTCCAAATTATTTTTTAATTCACGTCTAGACATGTGAAATGCATGAACTATGGCAAAAAAGTGAAAAAAATTGGTCTGATTTTTTTCGTACTTTTCAGATTTTCTTAGTTTTCACATAAGGTCCGGAGTCAGGAAAAAATACAGATTTTTGACAAATTTCAAAATATGTCAGATATTGTCCAAATTATTTTTTAATTCACGTCTAGACATGTGAAATGCATGAACTATGGCAAAAAAGTGAAAAAAAATTGGTCTGATTTTTTTCGTACTTTTCAGATTTTCTTAGTTTTCGCGCTCAGGATGAGAGATAGATTTTTTAATAAATTTAAAAATCTGTTAGATATTGTCCAAATTATTTTTTAATTCACGTCTAGACATGTGAAATGCATGAACTATGGCAAAAAAAAGTGAAAAAAAATTGGTCTGATTTTTTTGGTACTTTTCAGATTTTCTTAGTTTTCACATAAGGTCTGGGGTCAGGAAAAAAGACAGATTTTTGACAAATTTCAAAATATGTCAGATATTGTCCAAATTATTTTTTAATTCACGTCTAGACATGTGAAATGCATGAACTATGGCAAAAAAAGTGAAAAAAAATTGGTCTGATTTTTTTCGTACTTTTCAGATTTTCTTAGTTTTCGCGGTCAGGATGAGAGACAGATTTTTTAATAAATTTAAAAATCTGTTAGATATTGTCCAAATTATTTTTTAATTCACGTCTAGACATGTGAAATGCATGAACTATGGCAAAAAAAGTGAAAAAAAATTGGTCTGATTTTTTTCGTACTTTTCAGATTTTCTTAGTTTTCACATAAGGTCCGGAGTCAGGAAAAAAGACAGATTTTTGACAAATTTCAAAATATGTCAGATATTGTCCAAATTATTTTTTAATTCACATCTAGACATGTGAAATGCATGAACTATGGCAAAAAAGTGAAAAAAATTGGTCTGATTTTTTTCGTACTTTTCAGATTTTCTTAGTTTTCACATAAGGTCCGGAGTCAGGAAAAAATACAGATTTTTGACAAATTTCAAAATATGTCAGATATTGTCCAAATTATTTTTTAATTCACGTCTAGACATGTGAAATGCATGAACTATGGCAAAAAAGTGAAAAAAAATTGGTCTGATTTTTTTCGTACTTTTCAGATTTTCTTAGTTTTCGCGGTCAGGATGAGAGATAGATTTTTTAATAAATTTAAAAATCTGTTAGATATTGTCCAAATTATTTTTTAATTCACGTCTAGACATGTGAAATGGCATGAACTATGGCAAAAAAAGTGAAAAAAAATTGGTCTGATTTTTTTCGTACTTTTCAGATTTTCTTAGTTTTCACATAAGGTCCGGAGTCAGGAAAAAAGACAGATTTTTGACAAATTTCAAAATATGTCAGATATTGTCCAAATTATTTTTTAATTCACGTCTAGACATGTGAAATGCATGAACTATGGCAAAAAAAGTGAAAAAAAATTGGTCTGATTTTTTTCGTACTTTTCAGATTTTCTTAGTTTTCGCGGTCAGGATGAGAGACAGATTTTTTAATAAATTTAAAAATCTGTTAGATATTGTCCAAATTATTTTTTAATTCACGTCTAGACATGTGAAATGCATGAACTATGGCAAAAAAAGTGAAAAAAAATTGGTCTGATTTTTTTGGTACTTTTCAGATTTTCTTAGTTTTCACATAAGGTCTGGGGTCAGGAAAAAAGACAGATTTTTGACAAATTTCAAAATCTGTCAAATATTGTCCAAATTATTTTTTAATTCACGTCTAGACATGTGAAATGCATGAACTATGGCAAAAAAAGTGAAAAAAAATTGGTCTGATTTTTTTCGTACTTTTCAGATTTTCTTAGTTTTCGCGGTCAGGATGAGAGACAGATTTTTTAATAAATTTAAAAATCTGTTAGATATTGTCCAAATTATTTTTTAATTCACGTCTAGACATGTGAAATGCATGAACTATGGCAAAAAAAGTGAAAAAAAATTGGTCTGATTTTTTTCGTACTTTTCAGATTTTCTTAGTTTTCACATAAGGTCCGGAGTCAGGAAAAAAGACAGATTTTTGACAAATTTCAAAATATGTCAGATATTGTCCAAATTATTTTTTAATTCACATCTAGACATGTGAAATGCATGAACTATGGCAAAAAAGTGAAAAAAATTGGTCTGATTTTTTTCGTAATTTTCAGATTTTCTTAGTTTTCACATAAGGTCCGGAGTCAGGAAAAAATACAGATTTTTGACAAATTTCAAAATATGTCAGATATTGTCCAAATTATTTTTTAATTCACGTCTAGACATGTGAAATGCATGAACTATGGCAAAAAAGTGAAAAAAAATTGGTCTGATTTTTTTCGTACTTTTCAGATTTTCTTAGTTTTCGCGGTCAGGATGAGAGATAGATTTTTTAATAAATTTAAAAATCTGTTAGATATTGTCCAAATTATTTTTTAATTCACGTCTAGACATGTGAAATGGCATGAACTATGGCAAAAAAAGTGAAAAAAAATTGGTCTGATTTTTTTCGTACTTTTCAGATTTTCTTAGTTTTCACATAAGGTCCGGAGTCAGGAAAAAAGACAGATTTTTGACAAATTTCAAAATATGTCAGATATTGTCCAAATTATTTTTTAATTCACGTCTAGACATGTGAAATGCATGAACTATGGCAAAAAAAGTGAAAAAAAATTGGTCTGATTTTTTTCGTACTTTTCAGATTTTCTTAGTTTTCGCGGTCAGGATGAGAGACAGATTTTTTAATAAATTTAAAAATCTGTTAGATATTGTCCAAATTATTTTTTAATTCACGTCTAGACATGTGAAATGCATGAACTATGGCAAAAAAAGTGAAAAAAAATTGGTCTGATTTTTTTGGTACTTTTCAGATTTTCTTAGTTTTCACATAAGGTCTGGGGTCAGGAAAAAAGACAGATTTTTGACAAATTTCAAAATCTGTCAAATATTGTCCAAATTATTTTTTAATTCACGTCTAGACATGTGAAATGCATGAACTATGGCAAAAAAAGTGAAAAAAAATTGGTCTGATTTTTTTCGTACTTTTCAGATTTTCTTAGTTTTCGCGGTCAGGATGAGAGATAGATTTTTTAATAAATTTAAAAATCTGTTAGATATTGTCCAAATTATTTTTTAATTCACGTCTAGACATGTGAAATGCATGAACTATGGCAAAAAAGTGAAAAAAAATTGGTCTGATTTTTTTCGTACTTTTCAGATTTTCTTAGTTTTCGCATAAGGTCCGGAGTAAGGAAAAAAGACAGATTTTTGACAAATTTCAAAATATGTCAGATATTGTCCAAATTATTTTTTAATTCACGTCTAGACATGTGAAATGCATGAACTATGGCAAAAAAAGTGAAAAAAAATTGGTCTGATTTTTTTCGTACTTTTCAGATTTTCTTAGTTTTCACATAAGGTCCGGAGTCAGGAAAAAAGACAGATTTTTGACAAATTTCAAAATATGTCAGATATTGTCCAAATTATTTTTTAATTCACGTCTAGACATGTGAAATGCATGAACTATGGCAAAAAAGTGAAAAAAATTGGTCTGATTTTTTTCGTACTTTTCAGATTTTCTTAGTTTTCACATAAGGTCCGGAGTCAGGAAAAAATACAGATTTTTGACAAATTTCAAAATATGTCAGATATTGTCCAAATTATTTTTTAATTCACGTCTAGACATGTGAAATGCATGAACTATGGCAAAAAAGTGAAAAAAAATTGGTCTGATTTTTTTCGTACTTTTCAGATTTTCTTAGTTTTCGCGCTCAGGATGAGAGATAGATTTTTTAATAAATTTAAAAATCTGTTAGATATTGTCCAAATTATTTTTTAATTCACGTCTAGACATGTGAAATGGCATGAACTATGGCAAAAAAAGTGAAAAAAAATTGGTCTGATTTTTTTCGTACTTTTCAGATTTTCTTAGTTTTCACATAAGGTCCGGAGTCAGGAAAAAAGACAGATTTTTGACAAATTTCAAAATATGTCAGATATTGTCCAAATTATTTTTTAATTCACGTCTAGACATGTGAAATGCATGAACTATGGCAAAAAAAGTGAAAAAAAATTGGTCTGATTTTTTTCGTACTTTTCAGATTTTCTTAGTTTTCGCGGTCAGGATGAGAGACAGATTTTTTAATAAATTTAAAAATCTGTTAGATATTGTCCAAATTATTTTTTAATTCACGTCTAGACATGTGAAATGCATGAACTATGGCAAAAAAAGTAAAAAAAAATTGGTCTGATTTTTTTGGTACTTTTCAGATTTTCTTAGTTTTCACATAAGGTCTGGGGTCAGGAAAAAAGACAGATTTTTGACAAATTTCAAAATCTGTCAAATATTGTCCAAATTATTTTTTAATTCACGTCTAGACATGTGAAATGCATGAACTATGGCAAAAAAAGTGAAAAAAAATTGGTCTGATTTTTTTCGTACTTTTCAGATTTTCTTAGTTTTCGCGGTCAGGATGAGAGATAGATTTTTTAATAAATTTAAAAATCTGTTAGATATTGTCCAAATTATTTTTTAATTCACGTCTAGACATGTGAAATGCATGAACTATGGCAAAAAAGTGAAAAAAAATTGGTCTGATTTTTTTCGTACTTTTCAGATTTTCTTAGTTTTCGCATAAGGTCCGGAGTAAGGAAAAAAGACAGATTTTTGACAAATTTCAAAATATGTCAGATATTGTCCAAATTATTTTTTAATTCACGTCTAGACATGTGAAATGCATGAACTATGGCAAAAAAAGTGAAAAAAAATTGGTCTGATTTTTTTCGTACTTTTCAGATTTTCTTAGTTTTCACATAAGGTCTGGGGTCAGGAAAAAAGACAGATTTTTGACAAATTTCAAAATCTGTCAAATATTGTCCAAATTATTTTTTAATTCACGTCTAGACATGTGAAATGCATGAACTATGGCAAAAAAAGTGAAAAAAAATTGGTCTGATTTTTTTCGTACTTTTCAGATTTTCTTAGTTTTCACATAAGGTCCGGAGTCAGGAAAAAAGACAGATTTTTGACAAATTTCAAAATATGTCAGATATTGTCCAAATTATTTTTTAATTCACGTCTAGACATGTGAAATGCATGAACTATGGCAAAAAAAGTGAAAAAAAATTGGTCTGATTTTTTTCGTACTTTTCAGATTTTCTTAGTTTTCGCGGTCAGGATGAGAGACAGATTTTTTAATAAATTTAAAAATCTGTTAGATATTGTCCAAATTATTTTTTAATTCACGTCTAGACATGTGAAATGCATGAACTATGGCAAAAAAAGTGAAAAAAAATTGGTCTGATTTTTTTGGTACTTTTCAGATTTTCTTAGTTTTCACATAAGGTCTGGGGTCAGGAAAAAAGACAGATTTTTGACAAATTTCAAAATCTGTCAAATATTGTCCAAATTATTTTTTAATTCACGTCTAGACATGTGAAATGCATGAACTATGGCAAAAAAAGTGAAAAAAAATTGGTCTGATTTTTTTCGTACTTTTCAGATTTTCTTAGTTTTCGCGGTCAGGATGAGAGATAGATTTTTTAATAAATTTAAAAATCTGTTAGATATTGTCCAAATTATTTTTTAATTCACGTCTAGACATGTGAAATGCATGAACTATGGCAAAAAAAGTGAAAAAAAATTGGTCTGATTTTTTTCGTACTTTTCAGATTTTCTTAGTTTTCGCGGTCAGGATGAGAGACAGATTTTTTAATAAATTTAAAAATCTGTTAGATATTGTCCAAATTATTTTTTAATTCACGTCTAGACATGTGAAATGCATGAACTATGGCAAAAAAAGTGAAAAAAAATTGGTCTGATTTTTTTCGTACTTTTCAGATTTTCTTAGTTTTCACATAAGGTCCGGAGTCAGGAAAAAAGACAGATTTTTGACAAATTTCAAAATATGTCAGATATTGTCCAAATTATTTTTTAATTCACGTCTAGACATGTGAAATGCATGAACTATGGCAAAAAAAGTGAAAAAAAATTGGTCTGATTTTTTTCGTACTTTTCAGATTTTCTTAGTTTTCGCGGTCAGGATGAGAGACAGATTTTTTAATAAATTTAAAAATCTGTTAGATATTGTCCAAATTATTTTTTAATTCACGTCTAGACATGTGAAATGCATGAACTATGGCAAAAAAAGTGAAAAAAAATTGGTCTGATTTTTTTGGTACTTTTCAGATTTTCTTAGTTTTCACATAAGGTCTGGGGTCAGGAAAAAAGACAGATTTTTGACAAATTTCAAAATCTGTCAAATATTGTCCAAATTATTTTTTAATTCACGTCTAGACATGTGAAATGCATGAACTATGGCAAAAAAAGTGAAAAAAAATTGGTCTGATTTTTTTCGTACTTTTCAGATTTTCTTAGTTTTCGCGGTCAGGATGAGAGATAGATTTTTTAATAAATTTAAAAATCTGTTAGATATTGTCCAAATTATTTTTTAATTCACGTCTAGACATGTGAAATGCATGAACTATGGCAAAAAAGTGAAAAAAAATTGGTCTGATTTTTTTCGTACTTTTCAGATTTTCTTAGTTTTCGCATAAGGTCCGGAGTAAGGAAAAAAGACAGATTTTTGACAAATTTCAAAATATGTCAGATATTGTCCAAATTATTTTTTAATTCACGTCTAGACATGTGAAATGCATGAACTATGGCAAAAAAAGTGAAAAAAAATTGGTCTGATTTTTTTCGTACTTTTCAGATTTTCTTAGTTTTCACATAAGGTCCGGAGTCAGGAAAAAAGACAGATTTTTGACAAATTTCAAAATATGTCAGATATTGTCCAAATTATTTTTTAATTCACGTCTAGACATGTGAAATGCATGAACTATGGCAAAAAAGTGAAAAAAAATTAGTCTGATTTTTTTCGTACTTTTCAGATTTTCTTAGTTTTCGCGGTCAGGATGAGAGACAGATTTTTTAATAAATTTAAAAATCTGTCAGATATTGTCCAAATTATTTTTTAATTCACGTCTAGACATGTGAAATGCATGAACTATGGCAAAAAAGTGAAAAAAAATTGGTCTAATTTTTTTCGTACTTTTCAGATTTTCTTAGTTTTTGCGGTCAGGATGAGAGACAGATTTTTTAACAAATTTAAAAATCTGTAAGATATTGTCCAAATTATTTTTTAATTCATGTCTAGACATGTGAAATGCATGAACTATGGGGAAAAAAGTGAAAAAAAATTGGTCTGATTTTTTTGGTACTTTTCAGATTTTCTTAGTTTTCACATAAGGTCCGGAGTCAGGAAAAAAGACAGATGTTTGACAAATTTCAAAATATGTCAGATATTGTCCAAATTATTTTTTAATTCACGTCTAGACATGTGAAATGCATGAACTATGGCAAAAAAAGTGAAAAAAAATTGGTCTGATTTTTTTCGTACTTTTCAGATTTTCTTAGTTTTCACATAAGGTCTGGGGTCAGGAAAAAAGACAGATTTTTGACAAATTTCAAAATCTGTCAAATATTGTCCAAATTATTTTTTAATTCACGTCTAGACATGTGAAATGCATGAACTATGGCAAAAAAAGTGAAAAAAAAATGGTCTGATTTTTTTCGTACTTTTCAGATTTTCTTAGTTTTCACATAAGGTCCGGAGTCAGGAAAAAAGACAGATTTTTGACAAATTTCAAAATATGTCAGATATTGTCCAAATTATTTTTTAATTCACGTCTAGACATGTGAAATGCATGAACTATGGCAAAAAAGTGAAAAAAAATTGGTCTGATTTTTTTCGTACTTTTCAGATTTTCTTAGTTTTCACATAAGGTCTGGGGTCAGGAAAAAAGACAGATTTTTGACAAATTTCAAAATCTGTCAAATATTGTCCAAATTATTTTTTAATTCACGTCTAGACATGTGAAATGCATGAACTATGGCAAAAAAAGTGAAAAAAAATTGGTCTGATTTTTTTCGTACTTTTCAGATTTTCTTAGTTTTCACATAAGGTCCGGAGTCAGGAAAAAAGACAGATTTTTGACAAATTTCAAAATATGTCAGATATTGTCCAAATTATTTTTTAATTCACGTCTAGACATGTGAAATGCATGAACTATGGCAAAAAAAGTGAAAAAAAATTGGTCTGATTTTTTTCGTACTTTTCAGATTTTCTTAGTTTTCGCGGTCAGGATGAGAGACAGATTTTTTAATAAATTTAAAAATCTGTTAGATATTGTCCAAATTATTTTTTAATTCACGTCTAGACATGTGAAATGCATGAACTATGGCAAAAAAAGTGAAAAAAAATTGGTCTGATTTTTTTGGTACTTTTCAGATTTTCTTAGTTTTCACATAAGGTCTGGGGTCAGGAAAAAAGACAGATTTTTGACAAATTTCAAAATCTGTCAAATATTGTCCAAATTATTTTTTAATTCACGTCTAGACATGTGAAATGCATGAACTATGGCAAAAAAAGTGAAAAAAAATTGGTCTGATTTTTTTCGTACTTTTCAGATTTTCTTAGTTTTCGCGGTCAGGATGAGAGATAGATTTTTTAATAAATTTAAAAATCTGTTAGATATTGTCCAAATTATTTTTTAATTCACGTCTAGACATGTGAAATGCATGAACTATGGCAAAAAAAGTGAAAAAAAATTGGTCTGATTTTTTTCGTACTTTTCAGATTTTCTTAGTTTTCACATAAGGTCCGGAGTCAGGAAAAAAGACAGATTTTTGACAAATTTCAAAATATGTCAGATATTGTCCAAATTATTTTTTAATTCACGTCTAGACATGTGAAATGCATGAACTATGGCAAAAAAAGTGAAAAAAAATTGGTCTGATTTTTTTCGTACTTTTCAGATTTTCTTAGTTTTCGCGGTCAGGATGAGAGACAGATTTTTTAATAAATTTAAAAATCTGTTAGATATTGTCCAAATTATTTTTTAATTCACGTCTAGACATGTGAAATGCATGAACTATGGCAAAAAAAGTGAAAAAAAATTGGTCTGATTTTTTTCGTACTTTTCAGATTTTCTTAGTTTTCACATAAGGTCCGGAGTCAGGAAAAAAGACAGATTTTTGACAAATTTCAAAATATGTCAGATATTGTCCAAATTATTTTTTAATTCACGTCTAGACATGTGAAATGCATGAACTATGGCAAAAAAGTGAAAAAAATTGGTCTGATTTTTTTCGTACTTTTCAGATTTTCTTAGTTTTCACATAAGGTCCGGAGTCAGGAAAAAATACAGATTTTTGACAAATTTCAAAATATGTCAGATATTGTCCAAATTATTTTTTAATTCACGTCTAGACATGTGAAATGCATGAACTATGGCAAAAAAAGTGAAAAAAAATTGGTCTGATTTTTTTCGTACTTTTCAGATTTTCTTAGTTTTCACATAAGGTCTGGGGTCAGGAAAAAAGACAGATTTTTGACAAATTTCAAAATCTGTCAAATATTGTCCAAATTATTTTTTAATTCACGTCTAGACATGTGAAATGCATGAACTATGGCAAAAAAAGTGAAAAAAAATTGGTCTGATTTTTTTCGTACTTTTCAGATTTTCTTAGTTTTCGCGGTCAGGATGAGAGATAGATTTTTTAATAAATTTAAAAATCTGTTAAATATTGTCCAAATTATTTTTTAATTCACGTCTAGACATGTGAAATGCATGAACTATGGCAAAAAAAGTGAAAAAAAATTGGTCTGATTTTTTTCGTACTTTTCAGATTTTCTTAGTTTTCACATAAGGTCTGGGGTCAGGATGAGAGATAGATTTTTTAATAAATTTAAAAATCTGTTAGATATTGTCCAAATTATTTTTTAATTCACGTCTAGACATGTGAAATGCATGAACTATGGCAAAAAAAGTGAAAAAAAATTGGTCTGATTTTTTTCGTACTTTTCAGATTTTCTTAGTTTTCGCGGTCAGGATGAGAGACAGATTTTTTAATAAATTTAAAAATCTGTTAGATATTGTCCAAATTATTTTTTAATTCACGTCTAGACATGTGAAATGCATGAACTATGGCAAAAAAAGTGAAAAAAAATTGGTCTGATTTTTTTGGTACTTTTCAGATTTTCTTAGTTTTCACATAAGGTCTGGGGTCAGGAAAAAAGACAGATTTTTGACAAATTTCAAAATCTGTCAAATATTGTCCAAATTATTTTTTAATTCACGTCTAGACATGTGAAATGCATGAACTATGGCAAAAAAAGTGAAAAAAAATTGGTCTGATTTTTTTCGTACTTTTCAGATTTTCTTAGTTTTCGCGGTCAGGATGAGAGATAGATTTTTTAATAAATTTAAAAATCTGTTAGATATTGTCCAAATTATTTTTTAATTCACGTCTAGACATGTGAAATGCATGAACTATGGCAAAAAAAGTGAAAAAAAATTGGTCTGATTTTTTTCGTACTTTTCAGATTTTCTTAGTTTTCACATAAGGTCCGGAGTCAGGAAAAAAGACAGATTTTTGACAAATTTCAAAATATGTCAGATATTGTCCAAATTATTTTTTAATTCACGTCTAGACATGTGAAATGCATGAACTATGGCAAAAAAAGTGAAAAAAAATTGGTCTGATTTTTTTCGTACTTTTCAGATTTTCTTAGTTTTCGCGGTCAGGATGAGAGACAGATTTTTTAATAAATTTAAAAATCTGTTAGATATTGTCCAAATTATTTTTTAATTCACGTCTAGACATGTGAAATGCATGAACTATGGCAAAAAAAGTGAAAAAAAATTGGTCTGATTTTTTTCGTACTTTTCAGATTTTCTTAGTTTTCACATAAGGTCTGGGGTCAGGATGAGAGATAGATTTTTTAATAAATTTAAAAATCTGTTAGATATTGTCCAAATTATTTTTTAATTCACGTCTAGACATGTGAAATGCATGAACTATGGCAAAAAAAGTGAAAAAAATTTGGTCTGATTTTTTTCGTACTTTTCAGATTTTCTTAGTTTTCACATAAGGTCCGGAGTCAGGAAAAAAGACAGATTTTTGACAAATTTCAAAATATGTCAGATATTGTCCAAATTATTTTTTAATTCACGTCTAGACATGTGAAATGCATGAACTATGGCAAAAAAGTGAAAAAAAATTAGTCTGATTTTTTTCGTACTTTTCAGATTTTCTTAGTTTTCGCGGTCAGGATGAGAGACAGATTTTTTAATAAATTTAAAAATCTGTCAGATATTGTCCAAATTATTTTTTAATTCACGTCTAGACATGTGAAATGCATGAACTATGGCAAAAAAGTGAAAAAAAATTGGTCTAATTTTTTTCGTACTTTTCAGATTTTCTTAGTTTTTGCGGTCAGGATGAGAGACAGATTTTTTAACAAATTTAAAAATCTGTAAGATATTGTCCAAATTATTTTTTATTTCACTTCTAGACATGTGAAATGCATGAACTATGGGGAAAAAAGTGAAAAAAAATTGGTCTGATTTTTTTCGTACTTTTCAGATTTTCTTAGTTTTCACATAAGGTCCGGAGTCAGGAAAAAAGACAGATTTTTGACAAATTTCAAAATATGTCAGATATTGTCCAAATTATTTTTTAATTCACGTCTAGACATGTGAAATGCATGAACTATGGCAAAAAAGTGAAAAAAAATTGGTCTGATTTTTTTCGTACTTTTCAGATTTTCTTAGTTTTCGCGGTCAGGATGAGAGACAGATTTTTTAATAAATTTAAAAATCTGTCAGATATTGTCCAAATTATTTTTTAATTCATGTCTAGACATGTGAAATGCATGAACTATGGCAAAAAAAGTGAAAAAAAATTGGTCTGATTTTTTTGGTACTTTTCAGATTTTCTTAGTTTTCACATAAGGTCCGGGGTCAGGAAAAAAGACAGATTTTTGACAAATTTCAAAATCTGTCAAATATTGTCCAAATTATTTTTTAATTCATGTCTAGACATGTGAAATGCATGAACTATGAGAAAAAAAGTGAAAAAAAAATTGGTCTGAATTTTTTCGTACTTTTCAGATTTTCTTAGTTTTCACATAAGGTCCGGAGTCAGGAAAAAAGACAGATGTTTGACATATTTCAAAATATGTCAGATATTGTCCAAATTATTTTTTAATTCACGTCTAGACATGTGAAATGCATGAACTATGGCAAAAAAAGTGAAAAAAAATTGGTCTGATTTTTTTCGTACTTTTCAGATTTTCTTAGTTTTCGCATAAGGTCCGGAGTCAGGAAAAAAGACAGATTTTTGACAAATTTCAAAATATGTCAGATATTGTCCAAATTATTTTTTAATTCACGTCTAGACATGTGAAATGCATGAACTATGGCAAAAAAAGTGAAAAAAAAATGGTCTGATTTTTTTCGTACTTTTCAGATTTTCTTAGTTTTCACATAAGGTCCGGAGTCAGGAAAAAAGACAGATTTTTGACAAATTTCAAAATATGTCAGATATTGTCCAAATTATTTTTTAATTCACGTCTAGACATGTGAAATGCATGAACTATGGCAAAAAAGTGAAAAAAAATTGGTCTGATTTTTTTCGTACTTTTCAGATTTTCTTAGTTTTCACATAAGGTCTGGGGTCAGGAAAAAAGACAGATTTTTGACAAATTTCAAAATCTGTCAAATATTGTCCAAATTATTTTTTAATTCACGTCTAGACATGTGAAATGCATGAACTATGGCAAAAAAAGTGAAAAAAAATTGGTCTGATTTTTTTCGTACTTTTCAGATTTTCTTAGTTTTCACATAAGGTCCGGAGTCAGGAAAAAAGACAGATTTTTGACAAATTTCAAAATATGTCAGATATTGTCCAAATTATTTTTTAATTCACGTCTAGACATGTGAAATGCATGAACTATGGCAAAAAAAGTGAAAAAAAATTGGTCTGATTTTTTTCGTACTTTTCAGATTTTCTTAGTTTTCACATAAGGTCTGGGGTCAGGAAAAAAGACAGATTTTTGACAAATTTCAAAATCTGTCAAATATTGTCCAAATTATTTTTTAATTCACGTCTAGACATGTGAAATGCATGAACTATGGCAAAAAAAGTGAAAAAAAATTGGTCTGATTTTTTTCGTACTTTTCAGATTTTCTTAGTTTTCACATAAGGTCCGGAGTCAGGAAAAAATACAGATTTTTGACAAATTTCAAAATATGTCAGATATTGTCCAAATTATTTTTTAATTCACGTCTAGACATGTGAAATGCATGAACTATGGCAAAAAAAGTGAAAAAAAATTGGTCTGATTTTTTTGGTACTTTTCAGATTTTCTTAGTTTTCACATAAGGTCTGGGGTCAGGAAAAAAGACAGATTTTTGACAAATTTCAAAATCTGTCAAATATTGTCCAAATTATTTTTTAATTCACGTCTAGACATGTGAAATGCATGAACTATGGCAAAAAAAGTGAAAAAAAATTGGTCTGATTTTTTTCGTACTTTTCAGATTTTCTTAGTTTTCGCGGTCAGGATGAGAGATAGATTTTTTAATAAATTTAAAAATCTGTTAGATATTGTCCAAATTATTTTTTAATTCACGTCTAGACATGTGAAATGCATGAACTATGGCAAAAAAAGTGAAAAAAAATTGGTCTGATTTTTTTCGTACTTTTCAGATTTTCTTAGTTTTCACATAAGGTCCGGAGTCAGGAAAAAAGACAGATTTTTGACAAATTTCAAAATATGTCAGATATTGTCCAAATTATTTTTTAATTCACGTCTAGACATGTGAAATGCATGAACTATGGCAAAAAAAGTGAAAAAAAATTGGTCTGATTTTTTTCGTACTTTTCAGATTTTCTTAGTTTTCACATAAGGTCTGGGGTCAGGAAAAAAGACAGATTTTTGACAAATTTCAAAATCTGTCAAATATTGTCCAAATTATTTTTTAATTCACGTCTAGACATGTGAAATGCATGAACTATGGCAAAAAAAGTGAAAAAAAATTGGTCTGATTTTTTTCGTACTTTTCAGATTTTCTTAGTTTTCACATAAGGTCTGGGGTCAGGAAAAAAGACAGATTTTTGACAAATTTCAAAATCTGTCAAATATTGTCCAAATTATTTTTTAATTCACGTCTAGACATGTGAAATGCATGAACTATGGCAAAAAAAGTGAAAAAAAATTGGTCTGATTTTTTTCGTACTTTTCAGATTTTCTTAGTTTTCACATAAGGTCCGGAGTCAGGAAAAAAGACAGATTTTTGACAAATTTCAAAATATGTCAGATATTGTCCAAATTATTTTTTAATTCACGTCTAGACATGTGAAATGCATGAACTATGGCAAAAAAGTGAAAAAAAATTGGTCTGATTTTTTTCGTACTTTTCAGATTTTCTTAGTTTTCACATAAGGTCCGGAGTCAGGAAAAAAGACAGATTTTTGACAAATTTCAAAATATGTCAGATATTGTCCAAATTATTTTTTAATTCACGTCTAGACATGTGAAATGCATGAACTATGGCAAAAAAAGTGAAAAAAAATTGGTCTGATTTTTTTCGTACTTTTCAGATTTTCTTAGTTTTCACATAAGGTCCGGAGTCAGGAAAAAAGACAGATTTTTGACAAATTTCAAAATATGTCAGATATTGTCCAAATTATTTTTTAATTCACGTCTAGACATGTGAAATGCATGAACTATGGCAAAAAAAGTGAAAAAAAATTGGTCTGATTTTTTTCGTACTTTTCAGATTTTCTTAGTTTTCACATAAGGTCTGGGGTCAGGAAAAAAGACAGATTTTTGACAAATTTCAAAATCTGTCAAATATTGTCCAAATTATTTTTTAATTCACGTCTAGACATGTGAAATGCATGAACTATGGCAAAAAAAGTGAAAAAAAATTGGTCTGATTTTTTTCGTACTTTTCAGATTTTCTTAGTTTTCACATAAGGTCTGGGGTCAGGAAAAAAGACAGATTTTTGACAAATTTCAAAATCTGTCAAATATTGTCCAAATTATTTTTTAATTCACGTCTAGACATGTGAAATGCATGAACTATGGCAAAAAAAGTGAAAAAAAATTGGTCTGATTTTTTTCGTACTTTTCAGATTTTCTTAGTTTTCACATAAGGTCCGGAGTCAGGAAAAAAGACAGATTTTTGACAAATTTCAAAATATGTCAGATATTGTCCAAATTATTTTTTAATTCACGTCTAGACATGTGAAATGCATGAACTATGGCAAAAAAGTGAAAAAAAATTGGTCTGATTTTTTTCGTACTTTTCAGATTTTCTTAGTTTTCACATAAGGTCCGGAGTCAGGAAAAAAGACAGATTTTTGACAAATTTCAAAATATGTCAGATATTGTCCAAATTATTTTTTAATTCACGTCTAGACATGTGAAATGCATGAACTATGGCAAAAAAAGTGAAAAAAAATTGGTCTGATTTTTTTCGTACTTTTCAGATTTTCTTAGTTTTCACATAAGGTCTGGGGTCAGGAAAAAAGACAGATTTTTGACAAATTTCAAAATCTGTCAAATATTGTCCAAATTATTTTTTAATTCACGTCTAGACATGTGAAATGCATGAACTATGGCAAAAAAAGTGAAAAAAAATTGGTCTGATTTTTTTCGTACTTTTCAGATTTTCTTAGTTTTCACATAAGGTCCGGAGTCAGGAAAAAAGAC
This sequence comes from Alosa sapidissima, assembly GCF_018492685.1. Taxonomy (NCBI): domain Eukaryota; kingdom Metazoa; phylum Chordata; class Actinopteri; order Clupeiformes; family Clupeidae; genus Alosa; species Alosa sapidissima. Next base: position 128,981 of record NW_024582164.1, on the reverse strand, counting down.
AGATTTTTGACAAATTTCAAAATATGTCAGATATTGTCCAAATTATTTTTTAATTCACGTCTAGACATGTGAAATGCATGAACTATGGCAAAAAAAGTGAAAAAAAATTGGTCTGATTTTTTTCGTACTTTTCAGATTTTCTTAGTTTTCGCGGTCAGGATGAGAGACAGATTTTTTAATAAATTTAAAAATCTGTTAGATATTGTCCAAATTATTTTTTAATTCACGTCTAGACATGTGAAATGCATGAACTATGGCAAAAAAAGTGAAAAAAAATTGGTCTGATTTTTTTGGTACTTTTCAGATTTTCTTAGTTTTCACATAAGGTCTGGGGTCAGGAAAAAAGACAGATTTTTGACAAATTTCAAAATCTGTCAAATATTGTCCAAATTATTTTTTAATTCACGTCTAGACATGTGAAATGCATGAACTATGGCAAAAAAAGTGAAAAAAAATTGGTCTGATTTTTTTCGTACTTTTCAGATTTTCTTAGTTTTCGCGGTCAGGATGAGAGATAGATTTTTTAATAAATTTAAAAATCTGTTAGATATTGTCCAAATTATTTTTTAATTCACGTCTAGACATGTGAAATGCATGAACTATGGCAAAAAAAGTGAAAAAAAATTGGTCTGATTTTTTTCGTACTTTTCAGATTTTCTTAGTTTTCACATAAGGTCTGGGGTCAGGAAAAAAGACAGATTTTTGACAAATTTCAAAATCTGTCAAATATTGTCCAAATTATTTTTTAATTCACGTCTAGACATGTGAAATGCATGAACTATGGCAAAAAAAGTGAAAAAAAATTGGTCTGATTTTTTTCGTACTTTTCAGATTTTCTTAGTTTTCACATAAGGTCCGGAGTCAGGAAAAAATACAGATTTTTGACAAATTTCAAAATATGTCAGATATTGTCCAAATTATTTTTTAATTCACGTCTAGACATGTGAAATGCATGAACTATGGCAAAAAAAGTGAAAAAAAATTGGTCTGATTTTTTTGGTACTTTTCAGATTTTCTTAGTTTTCACATAAGGTCTGGGGTCAGGAAAAAAGACAGATTTTTGACAAATTTCAAAATCTGTCAAATATTGTCCAAATTATTTTTTAATTCACGTCTAGACATGTGAAATGCATGAACTATGGCAAAAAAAGTGAAAAAAAATTGGTCTGATTTTTTTCGTACTTTTCAGATTTTCTTAGTTTTCGCGGTCAGGATGAGAGATAGATTTTTTAATAAATTTAAAAATCTGTTAGATATTGTCCAAATTATTTTTTAATTCACGTCTAGACATGTGAAATGCATGAACTATGGCAAAAAAAGTGAAAAAAAATTGGTCTGATTTTTTTCGTACTTTTCAGATTTTCTTAGTTTTCACATAAGGTCCGGAGTCAGGAAAAAAGACAGATTTTTGACAAATTTCAAAATATGTCAGATATTGTCCAAATTATTTTTTAATTCACGTCTAGACATGTGAAATGCATGAACTATGGCAAAAAAAGTGAAAAAAAATTGGTCTGATTTTTTTCGTACTTTTCAGATTTTCTTAGTTTTCACATAAGGTCTGGGGTCAGGAAAAAAGACAGATTTTTGACAAATTTCAAAATCTGTCAAATATTGTCCAAATTATTTTTTAATTCACGTCTAGACATGTGAAATGCATGAACTATGGCAAAAAAAGTGAAAAAAAATTGGTCTGATTTTTTTCGTACTTTTCAGATTTTCTTAGTTTTCACATAAGGTCTGGGGTCAGGAAAAAAGACAGATTTTTGACAAATTTCAAAATCTGTCAAATATTGTCCAAATTATTTTTTAATTCACGTCTAGACATGTGAAATGCATGAACTATGGCAAAAAAAGTGAAAAAAAATTGGTCTGATTTTTTTCGTACTTTTCAGATTTTCTTAGTTTTCACATAAGGTCCGGAGTCAGGAAAAAAGACAGATTTTTGACAAATTTCAAAATATGTCAGATATTGTCCAAATTATTTTTTAATTCACGTCTAGACATGTGAAATGCATGAACTATGGCAAAAAAGTGAAAAAAAATTGGTCTGATTTTTTTCGTACTTTTCAGATTTTCTTAGTTTTCACATAAGGTCCGGAGTCAGGAAAAAAGACAGATTTTTGACAAATTTCAAAATATGTCAGATATTGTCCAAATTATTTTTTAATTCACGTCTAGACATGTGAAATGCATGAACTATGGCAAAAAAGTGAAAAAAAATTGGTCTGATTTTTTTCGTACTTTTCAGATTTTCTTAGTTTTCGCGGTCAGGATGAGAGACAGATTTTTTAATAAATTTAAAAATCTGTCAGATATTGTCCAAATTATTTTTTAATTCACGTCTAGACATGTGAAATGCATGAACTATGGCAAAAAAGTGAAAAAAAATTGGTCTGATTTTTTTCGTACTTTTCAGATTTTCTTAGTTTTCGCGGTCAGGATGAGAGACAGATTTTTTAATAAATTTAAAAATCTGTTAGATATTGTCCAAATTATTTTTTAATTCACGTCTAGACATGTGAAATGCATGAACTATGGCAAAAAAAGTGAAAAAAAATTGGTCTGATTTTTTTGGTACTTTTCAGATTTTCTTAGTTTTCACATAAGGTCTGGGGTCAGGAAAAAAGACAGATTTTTGACAAATTTCAAAATCTGTCAAATATTGTCCAAATTATTTTTTAATTCACGTCTAGACATGTGAAATGCATGAACTATGGCAAAAAAAGTGAAAAAAAATTGGTCTGATTTTTTTCATACTTTTCAGATTTTCTTAGTTTTCGCGGTCAGGATGAGAGATAGATTTTTTAATAAATTTAAAAATCTGTTAGATATTGTCCAAATTAATTTTTAATTCACGTCTAGACATGTGAAATGCATGAACTATGGCAAAAAAAGTGAAAAAAAATTGGTCTGATTTTTTTCGTACTTTTCAGATTTTCTTAGTTTTCACATAAGGTCCGGAGTCAGGAAAAAAGACAGATTTTTGACAAATTTCAAAATATGTCAGATATTGTCCAAATTATTTTTTAATTCACGTCTAGACATGTGAAATGCATGAACTATGGCAAAAAAAGTGAAAAAAAATTGGTCTGATTTTTTTCGTACTTTTCAGATTTTCTTAGTTTTCACATAAGGTCTGGGGTCAGGAAAAAAGACAGATTTTTGACAAATTTCAAAATCTGTCAAATATTGTCCAAATTATTTTTTAATTCACGTCTAGACATGTGAAATGCATGAACTATGGCAAAAAAAGTGAAAAAAAATTGGTCTGATTTTTTTCGTACTTTTCAGATTTTCTTAGTTTTCACATAAGGTCCGGAGTCAGGAAAAAAGACAGATTTTTGACAAATTTCAAAATATGTCAGATATTGTCCAAATTATTTTTTAATTCACGTCTAGACATGTGAAATGCATGAACTATGGCAAAAAAAGTGAAAAAAAATTGGTCTGATTTTTTTCGTACTTTTCAGATTTTCTTAGTTTTCGCGGTCAGGATGAGAGACAGATTTTTTAATAAATTTAAAAATCTGTTAGATATTGTCCAAATTATTTTTTAATTCACGTCTAGACATGTGAAATGCATGAACTATGGCAAAAAAAGTGAAAAAAAATTGGTCTGATTTTTTTGGTACTTTTCAGATTTTCTTAGTTTTCACATAAGGTCTGGGGTCAGGAAAAAAGACAGATTTTTGACAAATTTCAAAATCTGTCAAATATTGTCCAAATTATTTTTTAATTCACGTCTAGACATGTGAAATGCATGAACTATGGCAAAAAAAGTGAAAAAAAATTGGTCTGATTTTTTTCGTACTTTTCAGATTTTCTTAGTTTTCGCGGTCAGGATGAGAGATAGATTTTTTAATAAATTTAAAAATCTGTTAGATATTGTCCAAATTATTTTTTAATTCACGTCTAGACATGTGAAATGCATGAACTATGGCAAAAAAAGTGAAAAAAAATTGGTCTGATTTTTTTCGTACTTTTCAGATTTTCTTAGTTTTCACATAAGGTCTGGGGTCAGGAAAAAAGACAGATTTTTGACAAATTTCAAAATCTGTCAAATATTGTCCAAATTATTTTTTAATTCACGTCTAGACATGTGAAATGCATGAACTATGGCAAAAAAAGTGAAAAAAAATTGGTCTGATTTTTTTCGTACTTTTCAGATTTTCTTAGTTTTCACATAAGGTCCGGAGTCAGGAAAAAATACAGATTTTTGACAAATTTCAAAATATGTCAGATATTGTCCAAATTATTTTTTAATTCACGTCTAGACATGTGAAATGCATGAACTATGGCAAAAAAAGTGAAAAAAAATTGGTCTGATTTTTTTGGTACTTTTCAGATTTTCTTAGTTTTCACATAAGGTCTGGGGTCAGGAAAAAAGACAGATTTTTGACAAATTTCAAAATCTGTCAAATATTGTCCAAATTATTTTTTAATTCACGTCTAGACATGTGAAATGCATGAACTATGGCAAAAAAAGTGAAAAAAAATTGGTCTGATTTTTTTCGTACTTTTCAGATTTTCTTAGTTTTCGCGGTCAGGATGAGAGATAGATTTTTTAATAAATTTAAAAATCTGTTAGATATTGTCCAAATTATTTTTTAATTCACGTCTAGACATGTGAAATGCATGAACTATGGCAAAAAAAGTGAAAAAAAATTGGTCTGATTTTTTTCGTACTTTTCAGATTTTCTTAGTTTTCACATAAGGTCCGGAGTCAGGAAAAAAGACAGATTTTTGACAAATTTCAAAATATGTCAGATATTGTCCAAATTATTTTTTAATTCACGTCTAGACATGTGAAATGCATGAACTATGGCAAAAAAAGTGAAAAAAAATTGGTCTGATTTTTTTCGTACTTTTCAGATTTTCTTAGTTTTCACATAAGGTCTGGGGTCAGGAAAAAAGACAGATTTTTGACAAATTTCAAAATCTGTCAAATATTGTCCAAATTATTTTTTAATTCACGTCTAGACATGTGAAATGCATGAACTATGGCAAAAAAAGTGAAAAAAAATTGGTCTGATTTTTTTCGTACTTTTCAGATTTTCTTAGTTTTCACATAAGGTCTGGGGTCAGGAAAAAAGACAGATTTTTGACAAATTTCAAAATCTGTCAAATATTGTCCAAATTATTTTTTAATTCACGTCTAGACATGTGAAATGCATGAACTATGGCAAAAAAAGTGAAAAAAAATTGGTCTGATTTTTTTCGTACTTTTCAGATTTTCTTAGTTTTCACATAAGGTCCGGAGTCAGGAAAAAAGACAGATTTTTGACAAATTTCAAAATATGTCAGATATTGTCCAAATTATTTTTTAATTCACGTCTAGACATGTGAAATGCATGAACTATGGCAAAAAAGTGAAAAAAAATTGGTCTGATTTTTTTCGTACTTTTCAGATTTTCTTAGTTTTCACATAAGGTCCGGAGTCAGGAAAAAAGACAGATTTTTGACAAATTTCAAAATATGTCAGATATTGTCCAAATTATTTTTTAATTCACGTCTAGACATGTGAAATGCATGAACTATGGCAAAAAAGTGAAAAAAAATTGGTCTGATTTTTTTCGTACTTTTCAGATTTTCTTAGTTTTCACATAAGGTCCGGAGTCAGGAAAAAAGACAGATTTTTGACAAATTTCAAAATATGTCAGATATTGTCCAAATTATTTTTTAATTCACGTCTAGACATGTGAAATGCATGAACTATGGCAAAAAAGTGAAAAAAAATTGGTCTGATTTTTTTCGTACTTTTCAGATTTTCTTAGTTTTCGCGGTCAGGATGAGAGACAGATTTTTTAATAAATTTAAAAATCTGTCAGATATTGTCCAAATTATTTTTTAATTCACGTCTAGACATGTGAAATGCATGAACTATGGCAAAAAAGTGAAAAAAAATTGGTCTGATTTTTTTCGTACTTTTCAGATTTTCTTAGTTTTCGCGGTCAGGATGAGAGACAGATTTTTTAATAAATTTAAAAATCTGTTAGATATTGTCCAAATTATTTTTTAATTCACGTCTAGACATGTGAAATGCATGAACTATGGCAAAAAAAGTGAAAAAAAATTGGTCTGATTTTTTTGGTACTTTTCAGATTTTCTTAGTTTTCACATAAGGTCTGGGGTCAGGAAAAAAGACAGATTTTTGACAAATTTCAAAATCTGTCAAATATTGTCCAAATTATTTTTTAATTCACGTCTAGACATGTGAAATGCATGAACTATGGCAAAAAAAGTGAAAAAAAATTGGTCTGATTTTTTTCGTACTTTTCAGATTTTCTTAGTTTTCGCGGTCAGGATGAGAGATAGATTTTTTAATAAATTTAAAAATCTGTTAGATATTGTCCAAATTAATTTTTAATTCACGTCTAGACATGTGAAATGCATGAACTATGGCAAAAAAAGTGAAAAAAAATTGGTCTGATTTTTTTCGTACTTTTCAGATTTTCTTAGTTTTCACATAAGGTCCGGAGTCAGGAAAAACGACAGATTTTTGACAAATTTCAAAATATGTCAGATATTGTCCAAATTATTTTTTAATTCACGTCTAGACATGTGAAATGCATGAACTATGGCAAAAAAGTGAAAAAAAATTGGTCTGATTTTTTTCGTACTTTTCAGATTTTCTTAGTTTTCGCGGTCAGGATGAGAGACAGATTTTTTAATAAATTTAAAAATCTGTCAGATATTGTCCAAATTATTTTTTAATTCACGTCTAGACATGTGAAATGCATGAACTATGGCAAAAAAGTGAAAAAAAATTGGTCTAATTTTTTTCGTACTTTTCAGATTTTCTTAGTTTTTGCGGTCAGGATGAGAGACAGATTTTTTAACAAATTTAAAAATCTGTAAGATATTGTCCAAATTATTTTTTATTTCACTTCTAGACATGTGAAATGCATGAACTATGGGGAAAAAAGTGAAAAAAAATTGGTCTGATTTTTTTGGTACTTTTCAGATTTTCTTAGTTTTCACATAAGGTCCGGGGTCAGGAAAAAAGACAGATTTTTGACAAATTTCAAAATCTGTCAAATATTGTCCAAATTATTTTTTAATTCATGTCTAGACATGTGAAATGCATGAACTATGGCAAAAAAAGTGAAAAAAAATTGGTCTGATTTTTTTGGTACTTTTCAGATTTTCTTAGTTTTCACATAAGGTCCGGGGTCAGGAAAAAAGACAGATTTTTGACAAATTTCAAAATCTGTCAAATATTGTCCAAATTATTTTTTAATTCATGTCTAGACATGTGAAATGCATGAACTATGAGAAAAAAAGTGAAAAAAAAAATTGGTCTGATTTTTTTCGTACTTTTCAGATTTTCTTAGTTTTCACATAAGGTCCGGAGTCAGGAAAAAAGACAGATTTTTGACATATTTCAAAATATGTCAGATATTGTCCAAATTATTTTTTAATTCACGTCTAGACATGTGAAATGCATGAACTATGGGGAAAAAAAGTGAAAAAAAATTGGTGTGATTTTTTTAGTACTTTTCAGATTTTCTTAGTTTTTCGCGGTCAGGATGAGAGACAGATTTTTGACAAATTTCAAAATATGTCAGATATTTCCAAATTATTTTTTAATTCACGTCTAGACATGTGAAATGCATGAACTATGGGAAAAAAACGTGAAAAAAAATTGGTGTGATTTTTTCGTACTTTTCAGATTTTCTTAGTTTTCACATAAGGTCCGGGGTCAGGAAAAAAGACAGATTTTTGACAAATTTCAAAATCTGTCAAATATTGTCCAAATTATTTTTTAATTCACGTCTAGACATGTGAAATGCATGAACTATGGCAAAAAAACGTGAAAAAAAATTGGTGTGATTTTTTCGTACTTTTCAGATTTTCTTAGTTTTCAAATAAGGTCCGGGGTCAGGAAAAAAGACAGATTTTTGACAAATTTCAAAATCTGTCAAATATTGTCCAAATTATTTTTTAATTCACGTCTAGACATGTGAAATGCATGAACTATGGCAAAAAAAGTAAAAAAAAAAATTGGTCTGATTTTTTTCGTACTTTTCAGATTTTCTTAGTTTTCACATAAGGTCCGGGGTCAGGAAAAAAGACAGATTTTTGACAAATTTCAAAATATGTCAGATATTTTCCAAATTATGTTTTAATTCACGTCTAGAAATGTGAAATGCATGAACTATGGCAAAAAAAGTGAAAAAAAAATGGTCTGATTTTTTTAGTACTTTTCAGATTTTCTTAGTTTTTCGCGGTCAGGATGAGAGACAGATTTTTAACAAATTTAAAAATATGTCAGATATTGTCCAAATTATTTTTTAATTCACGTCTAGACATGTGAAATGCATGAACTATGGGAAAAAAACGTGAAAAAAAATTGGTGTGATTTTTTCGTACTTTTCAGATTTTCTTAGTTTTCAAATAAGGTCCGGGGTCAGGAAAAAAGACAGATTTTTGACAAATTTCAAAATCTGTCAAATATTGTCCAAATTATTTTTTAATTCACGTCTAGACATGTGAAATGCATGAACTATGGCAAAAAAAAGTGAAAAAAAATTGGTCTGATTTTTTTAGTACTTTTCAGATTTTCTTAGTTTTTCGCGGTCAGGATGAGAGACAGATTTTTAACAAATTTCAAAATATGTCAGATATTGTCCAAATTATTTTTTAATTCACGTCTAGACATGTGAAATGCATGAACTATGGCAAAAAAAGTGAAAAAAAATTGGTCTGATTTTTTTCGTACTTTTCAGATTTTCTTAGTTTTCACATAAGGTCCGGGGTCAGGAAAAAAGACAGATTTTTGACAAATTTCAAAATATGTCAGATATTTTCCAAATTATGTTTTAATTCACGTCTAGACATGTGAAATGCATGAACTATGGCAAAAAAAGTGAAAAAAAATTGGTCTGATTTTTTTAGTACTTTTCAGATTTTCTTAGTTTTTAGCGGTCAGGATGAGAGACAGATTTTTGACAAATTTCAAAATATGTTAGATATTGTCCAAATTATTTTTTAATTCACGTCTAGACATGTGAAATGCATGAACTCTGGCAAAAAAAGTGAAAAAAAAATGGTCTGATTTTTTTAGTACTTTTCAGATTTTCTTAGTTTTTCGCGGTCAGGATGAGAGACAGATTTTTAACAAATTTCAAAATATGTCAGATATTGTCCAAATTATTTTTTAATTCACGTCTAGACATGTGAAATGCATGAACTATGGCAAAAAACGTGAAAAAAAATTGGTGTGATTTTTTTAGTACTTTTCAGATTTTCTTAGTTTTTCGCGGTCAGGATGAGAGACAGATTTTTGACAAATTTCAAAATATGTCAGATATTGTCCAAATTATTTTTTAATTCACGTCTAGACATGTGAAATGCATGAACTATGGGAAAAAAACGTGAAAAAAAATTGGTGTGATTTTTTCGTACTTTTCAGATTTTCTTAGTTTTCAAATAAGGTCCGGGGTCAGGAAAAAAGACAGATTTTTGACAAATTTCAAAATCTGTCAAATATTGTCCAAATTATTTTTTAATTCACGTCTAGACATGTGAAATGCATGAACTATGGCAAAAAAAAGTGAAAAAAAATTGGTCTGATTTTTTTAGTACTTTTCAGATTTTCTTAGTTTTTCGCGGTCAGGATGAGAGACAGATTTTTGACAAATTTCAAAATATGTCAGATATTGTCCAAATTATTTTTTAATTCACGTCTAGACATGTGAAATGCATGAACTATGGCAAAAAAAGTAAAAAAAAAATTGGTCTGATTTTTTTAGTACTTTTCAGATTTTCTTAGTTTTTCGCGGTCAGGATGAGAGACAGATTTTTAACAAATTTCAAAATATGTCAGATATTGTCCAAATTATTTTTTAATTCACGTCTAGACATGTGAAATGCATGAACTATGGCAAAAAACGTGAAAAAAAATTGGTGTGATTTTTTTAGTACTTTTCAGATTTTCTTAGTTTTTCGCGGTCAGGATGAGAGACAGATTTTTGACAAATTTCAAAATATGTCAGATATTTCCAAATTATTTTTTAATTCACGTCTAGACATGTGAAATGCATGAACTATGGGAAAAAAACGTGAAAAAAAATTGGTGTGATTTTTTCGTACTTTTCAGATTTTCTTAGTTTTCACATAAGGTCCGGGGTCAGGAAAAAAGACAGATTTTTGACAAATTTCAAAATCTGTCAAATATTGTCCAAATTATTTTTTAATTCACGTCTAGACATGTGAAATGCATGAACTATGGCAAAAAAACGTGAAAAAAAATTGGTGTGATTTTTTCGTACTTTTCAGATTTTCTTAGTTTTCAAATAAGGTCCGGGGTCAGGAAAAAAGACAGATTTTTGACAAATTTCAAAATCTGTCAAATATTGTCCAAATTATTTTTTAATTCACGTCTAGACATGTGAAATGCATGAACTATGGCAAAAAAAAGTGAAAAAAAATTGGTCTGATTTTTTTAGTACTTTTCAGATTTTCTTAGTTTTTCGCGGTCAGGATGAGAGACAGATTTTTGACAAATTTCAAAATATGTCAGATATTGTCCAAATTATTTTTTAATTCACGTCTAGACATGTGAAATGCATGAACTATGGCAAAAAAAGTAAAAAAAAAATTGGTCTGATTTTTTTAGTACTTTTCAGATTTTCTTAGTTTTTCGCGGTCAGGATGAGAGACAGATTTTTAACAAATTTCAAAATATGTCAGATATTGTCCAAATTATTTTTTAATTCACGTCTAGACATGTGAAATGCATGAACTATGGCAAAAAACGTGAAAAAAAATTGGTGTGATTTTTTTAGTACTTTTCAGATTTTCTTAGTTTTTCGCGGTCAGGATGAGAGACAGATTTTTGACAAATTTCAAAATATGTCAGATATTTCCAAATTATTTTTTAATTCACGTCTAGACATGTGAAATGCATGAACTATGGGAAAAAAACGTGAAAAAAAATTGGTGTGATTTTTTCGTACTTTTCAGATTTTCTTAGTTTTCACATAAGGTCCGGGGTCAGGAAAAAAGACAGATTTTTGACAAATTTCAAAATCTGTCAAATATTGTCCAAATTATTTTTTAATTCACGTCTAGACATGTGAAATGCATGAACTATGGCAAAAAAACGTGAAAAAAAATTGGTGTGATTTTTTCGTACTTTTCAGATTTTCTTAGTTTTCAAATAAGGTCCGGGGTCAGGAAAAAAGACAGATTTTTGACAAATTTCAAAATCTGTCAAATATTGTCCAAATTATTTTTTAATTCACGTCTAGACATGTGAAATGCATGAACTATGGCAAAAAAAAGTGAAAAAAAATTGGTCTGATTTTTTTAGTACTTTTCAGATTTTCTTAGTTTTTCGCGGTCAGGATGAGAGACAGATTTTTGACAAATTTCAAAATATGTCAGATATTGTCCAAATTATTTTTTAATTCACGTCTAGACATGTGAAATGCATGAACTATGGCAAAAAAAGTAAAAAAAAAAATTGGTCTGATTTTTTTAGTACTTTTCAGATTTTCTTAGTTTTTCGCGGTCAGGATGAGAGACAGATTTTTAACAAATTTCAAAATATGTCAGATATTGTCCAAATTATTTTTTAATTCACGTCTAGACAAGTGAAATGCATGAACTATGGCAAAAAAGTGAAAAAAAAATGGTCTGATTTTTTTAGTACTTTTCAGATTTTCTTAGTTTTTCGCGGTCAGGATGAGAGACAGATTTTTAACAAATTTCAAAATATGTCAGATATTGTCCAAATTATTTTTTAATTCACGTCTAGACATGTGAAATGCATGAACTATGGCAAAAAACGTGAAAAAAAATTGGTGTGATTTTTTTAGTACTTTTCAGATTTTCTTAGTTTTCACATAAGGTCCGGGGTCAGGAAAAAAGACAGATTTTTGACAAATTTCAAAATCTGTCAAATATTGTCCAAATTATTTTTTAATTCACGTCTAGACATGTGAAATGCATGAACTCTGGCAAAAAAAGTGAAAAAAAAATTGGTCTGATTTTTTTAGTACTTTTCAGATTTTCTTAGTTTTTCGCGGTCAGGATGAGAGACAGATTTTTAACAAATTTCAAAATATGTCAGATATTGTCCAAATAATTTTTTAATTCACGTCTAGACATGTGAAATGCATGAACTATGGCAAAAAAAGTGAAAAAAAAATGGTCTGATTTTTTTAGTACTTTTCAGATTTTCTTAGTTTTTCGCGGTCAGGATGAGAGACAGATTTTCAACAAATTTCAAAATATGTCAGATATTGTCCAAATTATTTTTTAATTCACGTCTAGACATGTGAAATGCATGAACTATGGCAAAAAACGTGAAAAAAAATTGGTGTGATTTTTTTAGTACTTTTCAGATTTTCTTAGTTTTTCGCGGTCGGGATGAGAGACAGATTTTTAACAAATTTCAAAATATGTCAGATATTGTCCAAATTATTTTTTAATTCACGTCTAGACATGTGAAATGCATGAACTATGGCAAAAAACGTGAAAAAAAATTGGTGTGATTTTTTTAGTACTTTTCAGATTTTCTTAGTTTTTCGCGGTCAGGATGAGAGACAGATTTTTGACAAATTTCAAAATATGTCAGATATTTCCAAATTATTTTTTAATTCACGTCTAGACATGTGAAATGCATGAACTATGGGAAAAAAACGTGAAAAAAAATTGGTGTGATTTTTTCGTACTTTTCAGATTTTCTTAGTTTTCACATAAGGTCCGGGGTCAGGAAAAAAGACAGATTTTTGACAAATTTCAAAATCTGTCAAATATTGTCCAAATTATTTTTTAATTCACGTCTAGACATGTGAAATGCATGAACTATGGCAAAAAAAGTGAAAAAAAATTGGTCTGATTTTTTTAGTACTTTTCAGATTTTCTTAGTTTTTCGCGGTCAGGATGAGAGACAGATTTTTGACAAATTTCAAAATATGTCAGATATTGTCCAAATTATTTTTTAATTCACGTCTAGACATGTGAAATGCATGAACTATGGCAAAAAAAGTGAAAAAAAAAAGGTCTGATTTTTTTAGTACTTTTCAGATTTTCTTAGTTTTTCGCGGTCAGGATGAGAGACAGATTTTTAACAAATTTCAAAATATGTCAGATATTGTCCAAATTATTTTTTAATTCACGTCTAGACATGTGAAATGCATGAACTATGGCAAAAAACGTGAAAAAAAATTGGTGTGATTTTTTTAGTACTTTTCAGATTTTCTTAGTTTTCACATAAGGTCCGGGGTCAGGAAAAAAGACAGATTTTTGACAAATTTCAAAATCTGTCAAATATTGTCCAAATTATTTTTTAATTCACGTCTAGACATGTGAAATGCATGAACTATGGCAAAAAAAAGTGAAAAAAAATTGGTCTGATTTTTTTAGTACTTTTCATATTTTCTTAGTTTTTCGCGGTCAGGATGAGAGACAGATTTTTGACAAATTTCAAAATCTGTCAGATATTGTCCAAATTATTTTTTAATTCACGTCTAGACATGTGAAATGCATGAACTATGGCAAAAAAAGTGAAAAAAAATTGGTCTGATTTTTTTAGTACTTTTCAGATTTTCTTAGTTTTTCGCGGTCAGGATGAGAGACAGATTTTTGACAAATTTCAAAATATGTCAGATATTGTCCAAATTATTTTTTAATTCACGTCTAGACATGTGAAATGCATGAACTATGGCAAAAAAAGTGAAAAAAAATTGGTCTGATTTTTTTAGTACTTTTCAGATTTTCTTAGTTTTTCGCGGTCAGGATGAGAGACAGATTTTTAACAAATTTCAAAATATGTCAGATATTGTCCAAATAATTTTTTAATTCACGTCTAGACATGTGAAATGCATGAACTATGGCAAAAAAAGTGAAAAAAAAATGGTCTGATTTTTTTAGTACTTTTCAGATTTTCTTAGTTTTTCGCGGTCAGGATGAGAGACAGATTTTCAACAAATTTCAAAATATGTCAGATATTGTCCAAATTATTTTTTAATTCACGTCTAGACATGTGAAATGCATGAACTATGGCAAAAAACGTGAAAAAAAATTGGTGTGATTTTTTTAGTACTTTTCAGATTTTCTTAGTTTTTCGCGGTCGGGATGAGAGACAGATTTTTAACAAATTTCAAAATATGTCAGATATTGTCCAAATTATTTTTTAATTCACGTCTAGACATGTGAAATGCATGAACTATGGCAAAAAACGTGAAAAAAAATTGGTGTGATTTTTTTAGTACTTTTCAGATTTTCTTAGTTTTTCGCGGTCAGGATGAGAGACAGATTTTTGACAAATTTCAAAATATGTCAGATATTTCCAAATTATTTTTTAATTCACGTCTAGACATGTGAAATGCATGAACTATGGGAAAAAAACGTGAAAAAAAATTGGTGTGATTTTTTCGTACTTTTCAGATTTTCTTAGTTTTCACATAAGGTCCGGGGTCAGGAAAAAAGACAGATTTTTGACAAATTTCAAAATCTGTCAAATATTGTCCAAATTATTTTTTAATTCACGTCTAGACATGTGAAATGCATGAACTATGGCAAAAAAAGTGAAAAAAAATTGGTCTGATTTTTTTAGTACTTTTCAGATTTTCTTAGTTTTTCGCGGTCAGGATGAGAGACAGATTTTTGACAAATTTCAAAATATGTCAGATATTGTCCAAATTATTTTTTAATTCACGTCTAGACATGTGAAATGCATGAACTATGGCAAAAAAAGTGAAAAAAAAATGGTCTGATTTTTTTAGTACTTTTCAGATTTTCTTAGTTTTTCGCGGTCAGGATGAGAGACAGATTTTTAACAAATTTCAAAATATGTCAGATATTGTCCAAATTATTTTTTAATTCACGTCTAGACATGTGAAATGCATGAACTATGGCAAAAAACGTGAAAAAAAATTGGTGTGATTTTTTTAGTACTTTTCAGATTTTCTTAGTTTTCACATAAGGTCCGGGGTCAGGAAAAAAGACAGATTTTTGACAAATTTCAAAATCTGTCAAATATTGTCCAAATTATTTTTTAATTCACGTCTAGACATGTGAAATGCATGAACTATGGCAAAAAAAAGTGAAAAAAAATTGGTCTGATTTTTTTAGTACTTTTCATATTTTCTTAGTTTTTCGCGGTCAGGATGAGAGACAGATTTTTGACAAATTTCAAAATCTGTCAGATATTGTCCAAATTATTTTTTAATTCACGTCTAGACATGTGAAATGCATGAACTATGGCAAAAAAAGTGAAAAAAAATTGGTCTGATTTTTTTAGTACTTTTCAGATTTTCTTAGTTTTTCGCGGTCAGGATGAGAGACAGATTTTTGACAAATTTCAAAATATGTCAGATATTGTCCAAATTATTTTTTAATTCACGTCTAGACATGTGAAATGCATGAACTATGGCAAAAAAAGTGAAAAAAAATTGGTCTGATTTTTTTAGTACTTTTCAGATTTTCTTAGTTTTTCGCGGTCAGGATGAGAGACAGATTTTTAACAAATTTCAAAATATGTCAGATATTGTCCAAATTATTTTTTAATTCACGTCTAGACATGTGAAATGCATGAACTATGGCAAAAAAACGTGAAAAAAAATTGGTGTGATTTTTTCGTACTTTTCAGATTTTCTTAGTTTTCACATAAGGTCCGGGGTCAGGAAAAAAGACAGATTTTTGACAAATTTCAAAATATGTCAGATATTGTCCAAATTATTTTTTAATTCACGTCTAGACATGTGAAATGCATGAACTATGGCAAAAAAAGTGAAAAAAAATTGGTCTGATTTTTTTAGTACTTTTCAGATTTTCTTAGTTTTTCGCGGTCAGGAAAAAAGACAGATTTTTGACAAATTTCAAAATATGTCAGATATTGTCCAAATTATTTTTTAATTCACGTCTAGACATGTGAAATGCATGAACTATGGCAAAAAAACGTGAAAAAAAATTGGTGTGATTTTTTCGTACTTTTCAGATTTTCTTAGTTTTCACATAAGGTCCGGGGTCAGGAAAAAAGACAGATTTTTGACAAATTTCAAAATCTGTCAAATATTGTCCAAATTATTTTTTAATTCACGTCTAGACATGTGAAATGCATGAACTATGGCAAAAAAAGTGAAAAAAAAATGGTCTGATTTTTTTAGTACTTTTCAGATTTTCTTAGTTTTTCGCGGTCAGGATGAGAGACAGATTTTTGACAAATTTCAAAATATGTCAGATATTGTCCAAATTATTTTTTAATTCACGTCTAGACATGTGAAATGCATGAACTATGGCAAAAAAAGTGAAAAAAAATTGGTCTGATTTTTTTAGTACTTTTCAGATTTTCTTAGTTTTTCGCGGTCAGGATGAGAGACAGATTTTTGACAAATTTCAAAATATGTCAGATATTGTCCAAATTATTTTTTAATTCACGTCTAGACATGTGAAATGCATGAACTATGGCAAAAAAAGTGAAAAAAAATTGGTCTGATTTTTTTCGTACTTTTCAGATTTTCTTAGTTTTCACATAAGGTCCGGAGTCAGGAAAAAAGACAGATTTTTGACAAATTTCAAAATATGTCAGATATTTTCCAAATTATGTTTTAATTCACGTCTAGACATGTGAAATGCATGAACTATGGCAAAAAAAGTGAAAAAAAATTGGTCTGATTTTTTTAGTACTTTTCAGATTTTCTTAGTTTTTCGCGGTCAGGATGAGAGACAGATTTTTGACAAATTTCAAAATATGTCAGATATTGTCCAAATAATTTTTTAATTCACGTCTAGACATGTGAAATGCATGAACTATGGCAAAAAAAGTGATAAAAAAATGGTCTGATTTTTTTAGTACTTTTCAGATTTTCTTAGTTTTTCGCGGTCAGGATGAGAGACAGATTTTTAACAAATTTCAAAATATGTCAGATATTGTCCAAATTATTTTTTAATTCACGTCTAGACATGTGAAATGCATGAACTATGGGAAAAAAAACGTGAAAAAAAATTGGTGTGATTTTTTCGTACTTTTCAGATTTTCTTAGTTTTCACAAAAGGTCCGGGGTCAGGAAAAAAGACAGATTTTTGACAAATTTCAAAATCTGTCAAATATTGTCCAAATTATTTTTTAATTCACGTCTAGACATGTGAAATGCATGAACTATGGCAAAAAAAGTGAAAAAAAATTGGTCTGATTTTTTTAGTACTTTTCAGATTTTCTTAGTTTTTCGCGGTCAGGATGAGAGACAGATTTTTGACAAATTTCAAAATATGTCAGATATTGTCCAAATTATTTTTTAATTCACGTCTAGACATGTGAAATGCATGAACTATGGCAAAAAACGTGAAAAAAAATTGGTGTGATTTTTTTAGTACTTTTCAGATTTTCTTAGTTTTTCGCGGTCAGGATGAGAGACAGATTTTTGACAAATTTCAAAATATGTCAGATATTGTCCAAATTATTTTTTAATTCACGTCTAGACATGTGAAATGCATGAACTATGGGAAAAAAACGTGAAAAAAAATTGGTGTGATTTTTTCGTACTTTTCAGATTTTCTTAATTTTCACATAAGGTCCGGGGTCAGGAAAAAAGACAGATTTTTGACAAATTTCAAAATATGTCAGATATTGTCCAAATTATTTTTTAATTCACGTCTAGACATGTGAAATGCATGAACTATGGCAAAAAAAGTGAAAAAAAATTGGTCTGATTTTTTTCGTACTTTTCAGATTTTCTTAGTTTTCACATAAGGTCCGGAGTCAGGAAAAAAGACAGATTTTTGACAAATTTCAAAATATGTCAGATATTTTCCAAATTATGTTTTAATTCACGTCTAGACATGTGAAATGCATGAACTATGGCAAAAAAAGTGAAAAAAAATTGGTCTGATTTTTTTAGTACTTTTCAGATTTTCTTAGTTTTTCGCGGTCAGGATGAGAGACAGATTTTTGACAAATTTCAAAATATGTCAGATATTGTCCAAATTATTTTTTAATTCACGTCTAGACATGTGAAATGCATGAACTATGGCAAAAAAAGTGATAAAAAAATGGTCTGATTTTTTTAGTACTTTTCAGATTTTCTTAGTTTTTCGCGGTCAGGATGAGAGACAGATTTTTAACAAATTTCAAAATATGTCAGATATTGTCCAAATTATTTTTTAATTCACGTCTAGACATGTGAAATGCATGAACTATGGGAAAAAAACGTGAAAAAAAATTGGTGTGATTTTTTCGTACTTTTCAGATTTTCTTAGTTTTCACATAAGGTCCGGGGTCAGGAAAAAAGACAGATTTTTGACAAATTTCAAAATCTGTCAAATATTGTCCAAATTATTTTTTAATTCACGTCTAGACATGTGAAATGCATGAACTATGGCAAAAAAAGTGAAAACAAATTGGTCTGATTTTTTTAGTACTTTTCAGATTTTCTTAGTTTTTCGCGGTCAGGATGAGAGACAGATTTTTGACAAATTTCAAAATATGTCAGATATTGTCCAAATTATTTTTTAATTCACGTCTAGACATGTGAAATGCATGAACTATGGGGAAAAAACGTGAAAAAAAATTGGTGTGATTTTTTCGTACTTTTCAGATTTTCTTAGTTTTCACATAAGGTCCGGGGTCAGGAAAAAAGACAGATTTTTGACAAATTTCAAAATATGTCAGATATTGTCCAAATTATTTTTTAATTCACGTCTAGACATGTGAAATGCATGAACTATGGCAAAAAAAGTGAAAAAAAATGGTGTGATTTTTTCGTACTTTTCAGATTTTCTTAGTTTTCACATAAGGTCCGGGGTCAGGAAAAAAGACAGATTTTTGACAAATTTCAAAATCTGTCAAATATTGTCCAAATTATTTTTTAATTCATGTCTAGACATGTGAAATGCATGAACTATGGCAAAAAAAGTGAAAAAAAATTGGTCTGATTTTTTTAGTACTTTTCAGATTTTCTTAGTTTTTCGCGGTCAGGATGAGAGACAGATTTTTGACAAATTTCAAAATATGTCAGATATTGTCCAAATTATTTTTTAATTCACGTCTAGACATGTGAAATGCATGAACTATGGCAAAAAACGTGAAAAAAAATTGGTGTGATTTTTTTAGTACTTTTCAGATTTTCTTAGTTTTTCGCGGTCAGGATGAGAGACAGATTTTTGACAAATTTCAAAATATGTCAGATATTGTCCAAATTATTTTTTAATTCACGTCTAGACATGTGAAATGCATGAACTATGGGAAAAAAACGTGAAAAAAAATTGGTGTGATTTTTTCGTACTTTTCAGATTTTCTTAATTTTCACATAAGGTCCGGGGTCAGGAAAAAAGACAGATTTTTGACAAATTTCAAAATCTGTCAAATATTGTCCAAATTATTTTTTAATTCACGTCTAGACATGTGAAATGCATGAACTATGGTAAAAAAAGTGAAAAAAAATTGGTCTGATTTTTTTAGTACTTTTCATATTTTCTTAGTTTTTCGCGGTCAGGATGAGAGACAGATTTTTGACAAATTTCAAAATATGTCAGATATTGTCCAAATTATTTTTTAATTCACGTCTAGACATGTGAAATGCATGAACTATGGCAAAAAAAGTGAAAAAAAATTGGTCTGATTTTTTTCGTACTTTTCAGATTTTCTTAGTTTTCACATAAGGTCCGGGGTCAGGAAAAAAGACAGATTTTTGACAAATTTCAAAATATGTCAGATATTGTCCAAATTATTTTTTAATTCACGTCTAGACATGTGAAATGCATGAACTATGGCAAAAAAACGTGAAAAAAAATTGGTGTGATTTTTTCGTACTTTTCAGATTTTCTTAGTTTTCACATAAGGTCCGGGGTCAGGAAAAAAGACAGATTTTTGACAAATTTCAAAATCTGTCAAATATTGTCCAAATTATTTTTTAATTCACGTCTAGACATGTGAAATGCATGAACTATGGCAAAAAAAGTGAAAAAAAAATGGTCTGATTTTTTTAGTACTTTTCAGATTTTCTTAGTTTTTCGCGGTCAGGATGAGAGACAGATTTTTGACAAATTTCAAAATATGTCAGATATTGTCCAAATTATTTTTTAATTCACGTCTAGACATGTGAAATGCATGAACTATGGGAAAAAAACGTGAAAAAAAATTGGTGTGATTTTTTCGTACTTTTCAGATTTTCTTAGTTTTCACATAAGGTCCGGGGTCAGGAAAAAAGACAGATTTTTGACAAATTTCAAAATATGTCAGATATTGTCCAAATTATTTTTTAATTCACGTCTAGACATGTGAAATGCATGAACTATGGCAAAAAAAGTGAAAAAAAATGGTGTGATTTTTTCGTACTTTTCAGATTTTCTTAGTTTTCACATAAGGTCCGGGGTCAGGAAAAAAGACAGATTTTTGACAAATTTCAAAATCTGTCAAATATTGTCCAAATTATTTTTTAATTCACGTCTAGACATGTGAAATGCATGAACTATGGCAAAAAAAGTGAAAAAAAATTGGTCTGATTTTTTTAGTACTTTTCAGATTTTCTTAGTTTTTCGCGGTCAGGATGAGAGACAGATTTTTGACAAATTTCAAAATATGTCAGATATTGTCCAAATTATTTTTTAATTCACGTCTAGACATGTGAAATGCATGAACTATGGCAAAAAACGTGAAAAAAAATTGGTGTGATTTTTTTAGTACTTTTCAGATTTTCTTAGTTTTTCGCGGTCAGGATGAGAGACAGATTTTTGACAAATTTCAAAATATGTCAGATATTGTCCAAATTATTTTTTAATTCACGTCTAGACATGTGAAATGCATGAACTATGGGAAAAAAACGTGAAAAAAAATTGGTGTGATTTTTTCGTACTTTTCAGATTTTCTTAATTTTCACATAAGGTCCGGGGTCAGGAAAAAAGACAGATTTTTGACAAATTTCAAAATCTGTCAAATATTGTCCAAATTATTTTTTAATTCACGTCTAGACATGTGAAATGCATGAACTATGGTAAAAAAAGTGAAAAAAAATTGGTCTGATTTTTTTAGTACTTTTCATATTTTCTTAGTTTTTCGCGGTCAGGATGAGAGACAGATTTTTGACAAATTTCAAAATATGTCAGATATTGTCCAAATTATTTTTTAATTCACGTCTAGACATGTGAAATGCATGAACTATGGCAAAAAAAGTGAAAAAAAATTGGTCTGATTTTTTTCGTACTTTTCAGATTTTCTTAGTTTTCACATAAGGTCCGGGGTCAGGAAAAAAGACAGATTTTTGACAAATTTCAAAATATGTCAGATATTGTCCAAATTATTTTTTAATTCACGTCTAGACATGTGAAATGCATGAACTATGGCAAAAAAACGTGAAAAAAAATTGGTGTGATTTTTTCGTACTTTTCAGATTTTCTTAGTTTTCACATAAGGTCCGGGGTCAGGAAAAAAGACAGATTTTTGACAAATTTCAAAATCTGTCAAATATTGTCCAAATTATTTTTTAATTCACGTCTAGACATGTGAAATGCATGAACTATGGCAAAAAAAGTGAAAAAAAAATGGTCTGATTTTTTTAGTACTTTTCAGATTTTCTTAGTTTTTCGCGGTCAGGATGAGAGACAGATTTTTGACAAATTTCAAAATATGTCAGATATTGTCCAAATTATTTTTTAATTCACGTCTAGACATGTGAAATGCATGAACTATGGCAAAAAAAGTGAAAAAAAATTGGTCTGATTTTTTTAGTACTTTTCAGATTTTCTTAGTTTTTCGCGGTCAGGATGAGAGACAGATTTTTGACAAATTTCAAAATATGTCAGATATTGTCCAAATTATTTTTTAATTCACGTCTAGACATGTGAAATGCATGAACTATGGCAAAAAAAGTGAAAAAAAATTGGTCTGATTTTTTTCGTACTTTTCAGATTTTCTTAGTTTTCACATAAGGTCCGGAGTCAGGAAAAAAGACAGATTTTTGACAAATTTCAAAATATGTCAGATATTTTCCAAATTATGTTTTAATTCACGTCTAGACATGTGAAATGCATGAACTATGGCAAAAAAAGTGAAAAAAAATTGGTCTGATTTTTTTAGTACTTTTCAGATTTTCTTAGTTTTTCGCGGTCAGGATGAGAGACAGATTTTTGACAAATTTCAAAATATGTCAGATATTGTCCAAATAATTTTTTAATTCACGTCTAGACATGTGAAATGCATGAACTATGGCAAAAAAAGTGATAAAAAAATGGTCTGATTTTTTTAGTACTTTTCAGATTTTCTTAGTTTTTCGCGGTCAGGATGAGAGACAGATTTTTAACAAATTTCAAAATATGTCAGATATTGTCCAAATTATTTTTTAATTCACGTCTAGACATGTGAAATGCATGAACTATGGGAAAAAAACGTGAAAAAAAATTGGTGTGATTTTTTCGTACTTTTCAGATTTTCTTAGTTTTCACATAAGGTCCGGGGTCAGGAAAAAAGACAGATTTTTGACAAATTTCAAAATCTGTCAAATATTGTCCAAATTATTTTTTAATTCACGTCTAGACATGTGAAATGCATGAACTATGGCAAAAAAAGTGAAAAAAAATTGGTCTGATTTTTTTAGTACTTTTCAGATTTTCTTAGTTTTTCGCGGTCAGGATTAGAGACAGATTTTTTAATCAATTTAAAAATCTGTTAGATTTTGTCCAAATTATTTTTTATTTCACTTCTAGACATGTGAAATTCATGAACTATGGGAAAAAAAGTGAAAAAAAATTGGTCTGATTTTTTTCGTACTTTTCAGATTTTCTTAGTTTTCACATATGGTCCGGGGTCAGGAAAAAAGACAGATTTTTGACAAATTTAAAAATCTGTCAAATATTGTCCAAATTATTTTTTATTTCACTTCTAGACATGTGAAATGCATGAACTATGGGAAAAAAAGTGAAAAAGAATTGGTCTGATTTTTTTCGTACTTTTCAGATTTTCTTAGTTTTCGCGGTCAGGATGAGAGACAGATTTTTTAATAAATTTAAAAATCTGTTAGATATTGTCCAAATTATTTTTTATTTCACTTCTAGACATGTGAAATGCATGAACTATGGGAAAAAAAGTGAAAAAAAATTGGTCTGATTTTTTTCGTACTTTTCAGATTTTCTTAGTTTTCGCGGTCAGGATGAGAGACAGATTTTTTAATAAATTTAAAAATCTGTTAGATATTGTCCAAATTATTTTTTATTTCACTTCTAGACATGTGAAATGCATGAACTATGGGGAAAAAAGTGAAAAAAAAATTGGTCTGATTTTTTTCGTACTTTTCAGATTTTCTTAGTTTTCACATAAGGTCCGGGGTCAGGAAAAAAGACAGATTTTTGACAAATTTCAAAATATGTCAGATATTGTCCAAATTATTTTTTAATTCACGTCTAGACATGTGAAATGCATGAACTATGGCAAAAAAAGTGAAAAAAAATTGGTCTGATTTTTTTCGTACTTTTCAGATTTTCTTAGTTTTCGCGGTCAGGATGAGAGACAGATTTTTTAATCAATTTAAAAATCTGTTAGATATTGTCCAAATTATTTTTTATTTCACTTCTAGACATGTGAAATGCATGAACTATGGCAAAAAAACGTGAAAACAAATTGGTGTGATTTTTTCGTACTTTTCAGATTTTCTTAGTTTTCACATAAGGTCCGGGGTCAGGAAAAAAGACAGATTTTTGACAAATTTCAAAATCTGTCAAATATTGTCCAAATTATTTTTTAATTCACGTCTAGACATGTGAAATGCATGAACTATGGCAAAAAAACGTGAAAAAAAATTGGTGTGATTTTTTCTTACTTTTCAGATTTTCTTAGTTTTCACATAAGGTCCGGGGTCAGGAAAAAAGACAGATTTTTGACAAATTTCAAAATCTGTAAAATATTGTCCAAATTATTTTTTAATTCACGTCTAGACATGTGAAATGCGTGAACTATGGCAAAAAAACGTGAAAAAAAATTGGTCTGATTTTTTTCATACTTTTCAGATTTTCTTAGTTTTTCGCAGTCAGGATGAGAGACAGATTTTTTAACAAATTTAAAAATCTGTAAGATATTGTCCAAATTATTTTTTAATTCACGTCTAGACATGTGAAATGCATGAACTATGGCAAAAAAAAGTGAAAAAAAATTGGTCTGATTTTTTTTCGTACTTTTCAGATTTTCTTAGTTTTCACATAAGGTCCGGGGTCAGGAAAAAAGACAGATTTTTGACAAATTTAAAAATCTGTCAAATATTGTCCAAATTATTTTTTATTTCACTTCTAGACATGTGAAATGAATGAACTATGGGAAAAAAAGTGAAAAAGAATTGGTCTGATTTTTTTCGTACTTTTCAGATTTTCTTAGTTTTCGCGGTCAGGATGAGAGACAGATTTTTTAATCAATTTAAAAATCTGTTAGATATTGTCCAAATTATTTTTTATTTCACTTCTAGACATGTGAAATGCATGAACTATGGGAAAAAAAGTGAAAAAAAATTGGTCTGATTTTTTTCGTACTTTTCAGATTTTCTTAGTTTTCGCGGTCAGGATGAGAGACAGATTTTTTAATAAATTTAAAAATCTGTTAGATATTGTCCAAATTATTTTTTATTTCACTTCTAGACATGTGAAATGCATGAACTATGGGGAAAAAAGTGAAAAAAAATTGGTCTGATTTTTTTCGTACTTTTCAGATTTTCTTAGTTTTCACATAAGGTCCGGGGTCAGGAAAAAAGACAGATTTTTGACAAATTTCAAAATATGTCAGATATTGTCCAAATTATTTTTTAATTCACGTCTAGACATGTGAAATGCATGAACTATGGCAAAAAAAGTGAAAAAAAATTGGTCTGATTTTTTTCGTACTTTTCAGATTTTCTTAGTTTTCGCGGTCAGGATGAGAGACAGATTTTTTAATCAATTTAAAAATCTGTTAGATATTGTCCAAATTATTTTTTATTTCACTTCTAGACATGTGACATGCATGAACTATGGGAAAAAAAGTGAAAAAAAATTGGTCTGATTTTTTTCGTACTTTTCAGATTTTCTTTGTTTTCACATATGGTCCGGGGTCAGGAAAAAAGACAGATTTTTGAAAAATTTAAAAATCTGTCAAATATTGTCCAAATTATTTTTTTATTTCACTTCTAGACATGTGAAATGAATGAACTATGGGAAAAAAAGTGAAAAAAAATTGGTCTGATTTTTTTCGTACTTTTCAGATTTTCTTAATTTTCGCGGTCAGGATGAGAGACATATTTTTTAATAAATTTAAAAATCTGTTACATATTGTCCAAATTATTTTTTTATTTCACTTCTAGACATGTGAAATGAATGAACTATGGGAAAAAAAGTGAAAAAAAATTGGTCTGATTTTTTTCGTACTTTTCAGATTTTCTTAGTTTTCACATAAGGTCCGGGGTCAGGAAAAAAGACAGATTTTTGACAAATTAAAAAATCTGTCAAATATTGTCCAAATTATTTTTTATTTCACTTCTAGACATGTGAAATGAATGAACTATGGGAAAAAAAGTGAAAAAAAATTGGTTTGATTTTTTTTCGTACTTTTCAGATTTTCTTAGTTTTCACATAAGGTCCGAGGTCAGGAAAAAAGACAGATTTTTGACAAATTTAAAAATCTGTCAAATATTGTCCAAATTATTTTTTATTTCACTTCTAGACATGTGAAATGAATGAACTATGGGAAAAAAAGTGAAAAAAAATTGGTCTGATTTTTTTCGTACTTTTCAGATTTTCTTAATTTTCTTCGCGGTCAGGATTAGAGACAGATTTTTTAATCAATTTAAAAATCTGTTAGATATTGTCCAAATTATTTTTTATTTCACTTCTAGACATGTGAAATGCATGAACTATGGGAAAAAAAGTGAAAAAAAATTGGTCTGATTTTTTTCGTACTTTTCAGATTTTCTTAGTTTTCACATATGGTCCGGGGTCAGGAAAAAAGACAGATTTTTGACAAATTTAAAAATCTGTCAAATATTGTCCAAATTATTTTTTATTTCACTTCTAGACATGTGAAATGCATGAACTATGGGAAAAAAAGTGAAAAAGAATTGGTCTGATTTTTTTCGTACTTTTCAGATTTTCTTAGTTTTCGCGGTCAGGATGAGAGACATATTTTTTAATAAATTTAAAAATCTGTTACATATTGTCCAAATTATGTTTTATTTCACTTCTAGACATGTGAAATGCATGAACTATGGGCAAAAAAGTGAAAAAAAATTGGTCTGATTTTTTTCGTACTTTTCAGATTTTCTTAGTTTTCGCGGTCAGAATGAGAGACAGATTTTTTAATACATTTAAAAATCTTTTAGATATTGTCCAAATTATTTTTTATTTCACTTCTAGACATGTGACATGCATGAACTATGGGAAAAAAAGTGGAAAAAAATTGGTCTGATTTTTTTGGTACTTTTCAGATTTTCTTTGTTTTCACATATGGTCCGGGGTCAGGAAAAAAGACAGATTTTTGAAAAATTTAAAAATCTGTCAAATATTGTCCAAATTATTTTTTTATTTCACTTCTAGACATGTGAAATGAATGAACTATGGGAAAAAAAGTGAAAAAAAATTGGTCTGATTTTTTTCGTACTTTTCAGATTTTCTTAGTTTTCGCGGTCAGGATGAGAGACAGATTTTTTAATAAATTTAAAAATCTGTTAGATATTGTCCAAATTATTTTTTATTTCACTTCTAGACATGTGAAATGCATGAACTATGGGAAAAAAAGTGAAAAAAAATTGGTCTGATTTTTTTCGTACTTTTCAGATTTTCTTAGTTTTCACATAAGGTCCGGGGTCAGGAAAAAAGACAGATTTTTGACAAATTAAAAAATCTGTCAAATATTGTCCAAATTATTTTTTATTTCACTTCTAGACATGTGAAATGAATGAACTATGGGAAAAAAAGTGAAAAAAAATTGGTTTGATTTTTTTTCGTACTTTTCAGATTTTCTTAGTTTTCACATAAGGTCCGAGGTCAGGAAAAAAGACAGATTTTTGACAAATTTAAAAATCTGTCAAATATTGTCCAAATTATTTTTTATTTCACTTCTAGACATGTGAAATGAATGAACTATGGGAAAAAAAGTGAAAAAAAATTGGTCTGATTTTTTTCGTACTTTTCAGATTTTCTTAATTTTCTTCGCGGTCAGGATTAGAGACAGATTTTTTAATCAATTTAAAAATCTGTTAGATATTGTCCAAATTATTTTTTATTTCACTTCTAGACATGTGAAATGCATGAACTATGGGAAAAAAAGTGAAAAAAAATTGGTCTGATTTTTTTCGTACTTTTCAGATTTTCTTAGTTTTCACATATGGTCCGGGGTCAGGAAAAAAGACAGATTTTTGACAAATTTAAAAATCTGTCAAATATTGTCCAAATTATTTTTTATTTCACTTCTAGACATGTGAAATGCATGAACTATGGGAAAAAAAGTGAAAAAGAATTGGTCTGATTTTTGTCGTACTTTTCAGATTTTCTTAGTTTTCGCGGTCAGGATGAGAGACAGATTTTTTAATAAATTTAAAAATCTGTTAGATATTGTCCAAATTATTTTTTATTTCACTTCTAGACATGTGAAATGCATGAACTATGGGAAAAAAAGTGAAAAAAAATTGGTCTGATTTTTTTCGTACTTTTCAGATTTTCTTAGTTTTCACATAAGGTCCGAGGTCAGGAAAAAAGACAGATTTTTGACAAATTTAAAAATCTGTCAAATATTGTCCAAATTATTTTTTATTTCACTTCTAGACATGTGAAATGAATGAACTATGGGAAAAAAAGTGAAAAAAAATTGGTCTGATTTTTTTCGTACTTTTCAGATTTTCTTAATTTTCTTCGCGGTCAGGATTAGAGACAGATTTTTTAATCAATTTAAAAATCTGTTAGATATTGTCCAAATTATTTTTTATTTCACTTCTAGACATGTGAAATGCATGAACTATGGGAAAAAAAGTGAAAAAAAATTGGTCTGATTTTTTTCGTACTTTTCAGATTTTCTTAGTTTTCACATATGGTCCGGGGTCAGGAAAAAAGACAGATTTTTGACAAATTTAAAAATCTGTCAAATATTGTCCAAATTATTTTTTATTTCACTTCTAGACATGTGAAATGCATGAATTATGGGAAAAAAAGTGAAAAAGAATTGGTCTGATTTTTTTCATACTTTTCAGATTTTCTTAGTTTTCGCGGTCAGGATGAGAGACAGATTTTTTAATAAATTTAAAAATCTGTTAGATATTGTCCAAATTATTTTTTATTTCACTTCTAGACATGTGAAATGCATGAACTATGGGAAAAAAAGTGAAAAAAAATTGGTCTGATTTTTTTCGTACTTTTCAGATTTTCTTAGTTTTCGCGGTCAGGATGAGAGACAGATTTTTTAATAAATTTAAAAATCTGTTAGATATTGTCCAAATTATTTTTTATTTCACTTCTAGACATGTGAAATGCATGAACTATGGGGAAAAAAGTGAAAAAAAATTGGTCTGATTTTTTTCTTACTTTTCAGATTTTCTTAGTTTTCACATAAGGTCCGGGGTCAGGAAAAAAGACAGATTTTTGAAAAATTTCAAAATCTGTCAAATATTGTCCAAATTATTTTTTATTTCACTTCTAGACATGTGAAATGTATGAACTATGGCAAAAAAAGTGAAAAAAAAATTGGTCTGATTTATTCGTACTTTTCAGATTTTTTTTAATTTTCGTGGTCAGGATGAGAGAAAGTTTTTTTTTTACAAATTTCAAAATCTGTAAATTATTGTCCAAATTATTTTTATTTCACATCTAGACATGTGAAATGTATGAACTATGGCAAAAAAGTGAAAAAAAAATTGGTTTGATTTTTTCGTACTTTTCAGATTTTCTTAGTTTTCATTTAAGGTCCGTGGTCAGGAAAAAAGACAGATTTTTGAAAAATTTCAAAATCTGTCAATTATTGTCCAAATTATTTTCATTTCACATCTAGACATGTGAAATGTATGAACTATGGCAAAAAAAGTGAAAAAAAAAATTGGTCTGATTTTTTCGTACTTTTCAGATTTTTTTAATTTTCGTGGTCAGGATGAGAGAAAGTTTTTTTTTTTCAAATTTCAAAATCTGTAAATTATTGTCCAAATTATTTTTATTTCACATCTAGACATGTGAAATGTATGAACTATGGCAAAAAAGTGAAAAAAAAATTGGTTTGATTTTTTCGTACTTTTCAGATTTTCTTAGTTTTCATTTAAGGTCCGTGGTCAGGAAAAAAGACAGATTTTTGAAAAATTTCAAAATCTGTCAATTATTGTCAAAATTATTTTTATTTCACATCTAGACATGTGAAATGTATGAACTATGGCAAAAAAAGTGAAAAAAAAAATTGGTCTGATTTTTTCGTACTTTTCAGATTTTTTTAATTTTCGTGGTCAGGATGAGAGAAAGTTTTTTTTTTACAAATTTCAAAATCTGTATATTATTGTCCAAATTATTTTTATTTCACATCTAGACATGTGAAATGTATGAACTATGGCAAAAAATTTGAAAAAAAATTGGTTTGATTTTTTCGTACTTTTCAGATTTTCTTAGTTTTCATTTAAGGTCCGTGGTCAGGAAAAAAGACAGATTTTTGAAAAATTTCAAAATCTGTCAATTATTGTCAAAATTATTTTTATTTCACATCTAGACATGTGAAATGTATGAACTATGGCAAAAAAAGTGAAAAAAAAATTGGTCTGATTTTTTCGTACTTTTCAGATTTTTTTAATTTCCGCAGTCAGGATGAAAGAAAGTTTTTTTTTTACAAATTTCAAAATCTGTCAATTATTGTCCAAATTATTTTTATTTCACATCTAGACATGTGAAATGTATGAACTATGGCAAAAAAGTGAAAAAAAAATTGATTTGATTTTTTCGTACTTTTCAGATTTTCTTAGTTTTCATTTAAGGTCCTTGGTCAGGAAAAAAGACAGATTTTTGAAAAATGTCAAAATCTGTCAATTATTGTCCAAATTATTTTTATTTCACATCTAGACATGTGAAATGTATGAACTATGGCAAAAAAGTGAAAAAAAAATTGGTTTGATTTTTTCGTACTTTTCAGATTTTCTTAGTTTTCATTTAAGGTCCGTGGTCAGGAAAAAAGACAGATTTTTGAAAAATTTCAAAATCTGTCAATTATTGTCCAAATTATTTTTATTTCACATCTAGACATGTGAAATGTATGAACTATGGCAAAAAAGTGAAAAAAAAATTGGTTTGATTTTTTCGTACTTTTCAGATTTTCTTAGTTTTCATTTAAGGTCCGTGGTCAGGAAAAAAGACAGATTTTTGAAAAATTTCAAAATCTGTCAATTATTGTCCAAATTATTTTTATTTCACATCTAGACATGTGAAATGTATGAACTATGGCAAAAAAGTGAAAAAAAAATTGGTTTGATTTTTTCGTACTTTTCAGATTTTCTTAGTTTTCATTTAAGGTCCGTGATCAGGAAAAAAGACAGATTTTTGAAAAATTTCAAAATCTGTCAATTATTGTCCAAATTATTTTCATTTCACATCTAGACATGTGAAATGTATGAACTATGGCAAAAAAGTGAAAAAAAAATTGGTTTGATTTTTTCGTACTTTTCAGATTTTCTTAGTTTTCATTTAAGGTCCGTGATCAGGAAAAAAGACAGATATTTGAAAAATTTCAAAATCTGTCAATTATTGTCCAAATTATTTTCATTTCACATCTAGACATGTGAAATGTATGAACTATGGCAAAAAAAGTGAAAAAAAAATTGGTCTGATTTTTTCGTACTTTTCAGATTTTTTTAATTTTCGTGGTCAGGATGAGAGAAAGTTTTTTTTTTACAAATTTCAAAATCTGTAAATTATTGTCCAAATTATTTTTATTTCACATCTAGACATGTGAAATGTATGAACTATGGCAAAAAAGTGAAAAAAAAATTGGTTTGATTTTTTCGTACTTTTCAGATTTTCTTAGTTTTCATTTAAGGTCCGTGGTCAGGAAAAAAGACAGATTTTTGAAAAATTTCAAAATCTGTCAATTATTGTCAAAATTATTTTTATTTCACATCTAGACATGTGAAATGTATGAACTATGGCAAAAAAAGTGAAAAAAGAATTGGTCTGATTTTTTCGTACTTTTCAGATTTTTTTAATTTCCGCAGTCAGGATGAAAGAAAGTTTTTTTTTTACAAATTTCAAAATCTGTCAATTATTGTCCAAATTATTTTTATTTCACATCTAGACATGTGAAATGTATGAACTATGGCAAAAAAGTGAAAAAAAAATTGGTTTGATTTTTTCGTACTTTTCAGATTTTCTTAGTTTTCATTTAAGGTCCGTGGTCAGGAAAAAAGACAGATTTTTGAAAAATTTCAAAATCTGTCAATTATTGTCCAAATTATTTTTATTTCACATCTAGACATGTGAAATGTATGAACTATGGCAAAAAAAAGTGAAAAAAAAATTGGTCTGATTTTTTCGTACTTTTCAGATTTTTTTAATTTCCGCAGTCAGGATGAAAGAAAGTTTTTTTTTTACAAATTTCAAAATCTGTCAATTATTGTCCAAATTATTTTTATTTCACATCTAGACATGTGAAATGTATGAACTATGGCAAAAAAGTGAAAAAAAAATTGGTTTGATTTTTTCGTACTTTTCAGATTTTCTTAGTTTTCATTTAAGGTCCGTGGTCAGGAAAAAAGACAGATTTTTGAAAAATTTCAAAATCTGTCAATTATTGTCCAAATTATTTTTATTTCACATCTAGACATGTGAAATGTATGAACTATGGCAAAAAAAAGTGAAAAAAAAATTGGTCTGATTTTTTCGTACTTTTCAGATTTTTTTAATTTTCGTGGTCAGGATGAGAGAAAGTTTTTTTTTTACAAATTTCAAAATCTGTCAATTATTGTCCAAATTATTTTTATTTCACATCTAGACATGTGAAATGTATGAACTATGGCAAAAAATTTGAAAAAAAATTGGTTTGATTTTTTCGTACTTTTCAGATTTTCTTAGTTTTCATTTAAGGTCCGTGGTCAGGAAAAAAGACAGATTTTTGAAAAATTTCAAAATCTGTCAATTATTGTCAAAATTATTTTTATTTCACATCTAGACATGTGAAATGTATGAACTATGGCAAAAAAAGTGAAAAAAAAATTGGTCTGATTTTTTCGTACTTTTCAGATTTTTTTAATTTCCGCAGTCAGGATGAAAGAAAGTTTTTTTTTCACAAATTTCAAAATCTGTCAATTATTGTCCAAATTATTTTTATTTCACATCTAGACATGTGAAATGTATGAACTATGGCAAAAAAGTGAAAAAAAAAATTGGTTTGATTTTTTCGTACTTTTCAGATTTTCTTAGTTTTCATTTAAGGTCCGTGGTCAGGAAAAAAGACAGATTTTTGAAAAATTTCAAAATCTGTCAATTATTGTCAAAATTATTTTTATTTCACATCTAGACATGTGAAATGTATGAACTATGGCAAAAAAAAGTGAAAAAAAAATTGGTCTGATTTTTTCGTACTTTTCAGATTTTTTTAATTTTCGTGGTCAGGATGAGAGAAAGTTTTTTTTTTACAAATTTCAAAATCTGTAAATTATTGTCCAAATTATTTTTATTTCACATCTAGACATGTGAAATGTATGAACTATGGAAAAAGTGAAAAAAAAATTGGTTTGATTTTTTCGTACTTTTCAGATTTTCTTAGTTTTCATTTAAGGTCCGTGGTCAGGAAAAAAGACAGATTTTTGAAAAATTTCAAAATCTGTCAATTATTGTCCAAATTATTTTTATTTCACATCTAGACATGTGAAATGTATGAACTATGGCAAAAAAAAGTGAAAAAAAAATTGGTCTGATTTTTTCGTACTTTTCAGATTTTTTTAATTTTCGTGGTCAGGATGAGAGAAAGTTTTTTTTTTATAAATTTCAAAATCTGTATATTATTGTCCAAATTATTTTTATTTCACATCTAGACATGTGAAATGTATGAACTATGGCAAAAAATTTGAAAAAAAATTGGTTTGATTTTTTCGTACTTTTCAGATTTTCTTAGTTTTCATTTAAGGTCCGTGGTCAGGAAAAAAGACAGATTTTTGAAAAATTTCAAAATCTGTCAATTATTGTCAAAATTATTTTTATTTCACATCTAGACATGTGAAATGTATGAACTATGGCAAAAAAAGTGAAAAAAAAATTGGTCTGATTTTTTCGTACTTTTCAGATTTTTTTAATTTCCGCAGTCAGGATGAAAGAAAGTTTTTTTTTTACAAATTTCAAAATCTGTCAATTATTGTCCAAATTATTTTTATTTCACATCTAGACATGTGAAATGTATGAACTATGGCAAAAAAGTGAAAAAAAAATTGATTTGATTTTTTCGTACTTTTCAGATTTTCTTAGTTTTCATTTAAGGTCCTTGGTCAGGAAAAAAGACAGATTTTTGAAAAATTTCAAAATCTGTCAATTATTGTCCAAATTATTTTTATTTCACATCTAGACATGTGAAATGTATGAACTATGGCAAAAAAGTGAAAAAAAAATTGGTTTGATTTTTTCGTACTTTTCAGATTTTCTTAGTTTTCATTTAAGGTCCGTGGTCAGGAAAAAAGACAGATTTTTGAAAAATTTCAAAATCTGTCAATTATTGTCCAAATTATTTTTATTTCACATCTAGACATGTGAAATGTATGAACTATGGCAAAAAAGTGAAAAAAAAATTGGTTTGATTTTTTCGTACTTTTCAGATTTTCTTAGTTTTCATTTAAGGTCCGTGGTCAGGAAAAAAGACAGATTTTTGAAAAATTTCAAAATCTGTCAATTATTGTCAAAATTATTTTTATTTCACATCTAGACATGTGAAATGTATGAACTATGGCAAAAAAGTGAAAAAAAAAATTGGTTTTATTTTTTCGTACTTTTCAGATTTTCTTAGTTTTCATTTAAGGTCCGTGGTCAGGAAAAAAGACAGATTTTTGAAAAATTTCAAAATCTGTCAATTATTGTCCAAATTATTTTCATTTCACATCTAGACATGTGAAATGTATGAACTATGGCAAAAAAAGTGAAAAAAAAATTGGTCTGATTTTTTCGTACTTTTCAGATTTTTTTAATTTTCGTGGTCAGGATGAGAGAAAGTTTTTTTTTTACAAATTTCAAAATCTGTAAATTATTGTCCAAATTATTTTTATTTCACATCTAGACATGTGAAATGTATGAACTATGGCAAAAAAAAGTGAAAAAAAAATTGGTTTGATTTTTTCGTACTTTTCAGATTTTCTTAGTTTTCATTTAAGGTCCGTGGTCAGGAAAAAAGACAGATTTTTGAAAAATTTCAAAATCTGTCAATTATTGTCAAAATTATTTTTATTTCACATCTAGACATGTGAAATGTATGAACTATGGCAAAAAAAGTGAAAAAAGAATTGGTCTGATTTTTTCGTACTTTTCAGATTTTTTTAATTTCCGCAGTCAGGATGAAAGAAAGTTTTTTTTTTACAAATTTCAAAATCTGTCAATTATTGTCCAAATTATTTTTATTTCACATCTAGACATGTGAAATGTATGAACTATGGCAAAAAAGTGAAAAAAAAATTGGTTTGATTTTTTCGTACTTTTCAGATTTTCTTAGTTTTCATTTAAGGTCCGTGGTCAGGAAAAAAGACAGATTTTTGAAAAATGTCAAAATCTGTCAATTATTGTCCAAATTATTTTCATTTCACATCTAGACATGTGAAATGTATGAACTATGGCAAAAAAAGTGAAAAAAAAATTGGTCTGATTTTTTCGTACTTTTCAGATTTTTTTAATTTTCGTGGTCAGGATGAGAGAAAGTTTTTTTTTTACAAATTTCAAAATCTGTAAATTATTGTCCAAATTATTTTTATTTCACATCTAGACATGTGAAATGTATGAACTATGGCAAAAAAGTGAAAAAAAAATTGGTTTGATTTTT
This sequence comes from Alosa sapidissima, assembly GCF_018492685.1. Classification (NCBI taxonomy): domain Eukaryota; kingdom Metazoa; phylum Chordata; class Actinopteri; order Clupeiformes; family Clupeidae; genus Alosa; species Alosa sapidissima. The sequence goes on along the minus strand of NW_024582164.1, from coordinate 94,060 downwards.
TCGTACTTTTCAGATTTTCTTAGTTTTCATTTAAGGTCCGTGATCAGGAAAAAAGACAGATTTTTGAAAAATTTCAAAATCTGTCAATTATTGTCCAAATTATTTTCATTTCACATCTAGACATGTGAAATGTATGAACTATGGCAAAAAAGTGAAAAAAAAATTGGTTTGATTTTTTCGTACTTTTCAGATTTTCTTAGTTTTCATTTAAGGTCCGTGATCAGGAAAAAAGACAGATATTTGAAAAATTTCAAAATCTGTCAATTATTGTCCAAATTATTTTCATTTCACATCTAGACATGTGAAATGTATGAACTATGGCAAAAAAAGTGAAAAAAAAATTGGTCTGATTTTTTCGTACTTTTCAGATTTTTTTAATTTTCGTGGTCAGGATGAGAGAAAGTTTTTTTTTTACAAATTTCAAAATCTGTAAATTATTGTCCAAATTATTTTTATTTCACATCTAGACATGTGAAATGTATGAACTATGGCAAAAAAAAGTGAAAAAAAAATTGGTTTGATTTTTTCGTACTTTTCAGATTTTCTTAGTTTTCATTTAAGGTCCGTGGTCAGGAAAAAAGACAGATTTTTGAAAAATTTCAAAATCTGTCAATTATTGTCAAAATTATTTTTATTTCACATCTAGACATGTGAAATGTATGAACTATGGCAAAAAAAGTGAAAAAAGAATTGGTCTGATTTTTTCGTACTTTTCAGATTTTTTTAATTTCCGCAGTCAGGATGAAAGAAAGTTTTTTTTTTACAAATTTCAAAATCTGTCAATTATTGTCCAAATTATTTTTATTTCACATCTAGACATGTGAAATGTATGAACTATGGCAAAAAAGTGAAAAAAAAATTGGTTTGATTTTTTCGTACTTTTCAGATTTTCTTAGTTTTCATTTAAGGTCCGTGGTCAGGAAAAAAGACAGATTTTTGAAAAATGTCAAAATCTGTCAATTATTGTCCAAATTATTTTCATTTCACATCTAGACATGTGAAATGTATGAACTATGGCAAAAAAAGTGAAAAAAAAATTGGTCTGATTTTTTCGTACTTTTCAGATTTTTTTAATTTTCGTGGTCAGGATGAGAGAAAGTTTTTTTTTTACAAATTTCAAAATCTGTAAATTATTGTCCAAATTATTTTTATTTCACATCTAGACATGTGAAATGTATGAACTATGGCAAAAAAGTGAAAAAAAAATTGGTTTGATTTTTTCGTACTTTTCAGATTTTCTTAGTTTTCATTTAAGGTCCGTGATCAGGAAAAAAGACAGATATTTGAAAAATTTCAAAATCTGTCAATTATTGTCCAAATTATTTTCATTTCACATCTAGACATGTGAAATGTATGAACTATGGCAAAAAAAGTGAAAAAAAAATTGGTCTGATTTTTTCGTACTTTTCAGATTTTTTTAATTTTCGTGGTCAGGATGAGAGAAAGTTTTTTTTTTACAAATTTCAAAATCTGTAAATTATTGTCCAAATTATTTTTATTTCACATCTAGACATGTGAAATGTATGAACTATGGCAAAAAAAAGTGAAAAAAAAATTGGTTTGATTTTTTCGTACTTTTCAGATTTTCTTAGTTTTCATTTAAGGTCCGTGGTCAGGAAAAAAGACAGATTTTTGAAAAATTTCAAAATCTGTCAATTATTGTCAAAATTATTTTTATTTCACATCTAGACATGTGAAATGTATGAACTATGGCAAAAAAAGTGAAAAAAGAATTGGTCTGATTTTTTCGTACTTTTCAGATTTTTTTAATTTCCGCAGTCAGGATGAAAGAAAGTTTTTTTTTTACAAATTTCAAAATCTGTCAATTATTGTCCAAATTATTTTTATTTCACATCTAGACATGTGAAATGTATGAACTATGGCAAAAAAGTGAAAAAAAAATTGGTTTGATTTTTTCGTACTTTTCAGATTTTCTTAGTTTTCATTTAAGGTCCGTGGTCAGGAAAAAAGACAGATTTTTGAAAAATGTCAAAATCTGTCAATTATTGTCCAAATTATTTTCATTTCACATCTAGACATGTGAAATGTATGAACTATGGCAAAAAAAGTGAAAAAAAAATTGGTCTGATTTTTTCGTACTTTTCAGATTTTTTTAATTTTCGTGGTCAGGATGAGAGAAAGTTTTTTTTTTACAAATTTCAAAATCTGTAAATTATTGTCCAAATTATTTTTATTTCACATCTAGACATGTGAAATGTATGAACTATGGCAAAAAAGTGAAAAAAAAATTGGTTTGATTTTTTCGTACTTTTCAGATTTTCTTAGTTTTCATTTAAGGTCCGTGATCAGGAAAAAAGACAGATTTTTGAAAAATTTCAAAATCTGTCAATTATTGTCCAAATTATTTTCATTTCACATCTAGACATGTGAAATGTATGAACTATGGCAAAAAAGTGAAAAAAAAATTGGTTTGATTTTTTCGTACTTTTCAGATTTTCTTAGTTTTCATTTAAGGTCCGTGATCAGGAAAAAAGACAGATATTTGAAAAATTTCAAAATCTGTCAATTATTGTCCAAATTATTTTCATTTCACATCTAGACATGTGAAATGTATGAACTATGGCAAAAAAAGTGAAAAAAAAATTGGTCTGATTTTTTCGTACTTTTCAGATTTTTTTAATTTTCGTGGTCAGGATGAGAGAAAGTTTTTTTTTTACAAATTTCAAAATCTGTAAATTATTGTCCAAATTATTTTTATTTCACATCTAGACATGTGAAATGTATGAACTATGGCAAAAAAGTGAAAAAAAAATTGGTTTGATTTTTTCGTACTTTTCAGATTTTCTTAGTTTTCATTTAAGGTCCGTGGTCAGGAAAAAAGACAGATTTTTGAAAAATTTCAAGATCTGTCAATTATTGTCCAAATTATTTTTATTTCACATCTAGACATGTGAAATGTATGAACTATGGCAAAAAAGTGAAAAAAAAATTGGTTTGATTTTTTCGTACTTTTCAGATTTTCTTAGTTTTCATTTAAGGTCCGTGGTCAGGAAAAAAGACAGATTTTTGAAAAATTTCAAAATCTGTCAATTATTGTCCAAATTATTTTTATTTCACATCTAGACATGTGAAATGTATGAACTATGGCAAAAAAAGTGAAAAAAGAATTGGTCTGATTTTTTCGTACTTTTCAGATTTTTTTAATTTCCGCAGTCAGGATGAAAGAAAGTTTTTTTTTTACAAATTTCAAAATCTGTCAATTATTGTCCAAATTATTTTTATTTCACATCTAGACATGTGAAATGTATGAACTATGGCAAAAAAGTGAAAAAAAAATTGGTTTGATTTTTTCGTACTTTTCAGGTTTTCTTAGTTTTCATTTAAGGTCCTTGGTCAGGAAAAAAGACAGATTTTTGAAAAATTTCAAAATCTGTCAATTATTGTCCAAATTATTTTTATTTCACATCTAGACATGTGAAATGTATGAACTATGGCAAAAAAGTGAAAAAAAAATTGGTTTGATTTTTTCGTACTTTTCAGATTTTCTTAGTTTTCATTTAAGGTCCGTGGTCAGGAAAAAAGACAGATTTTTGAAAAATTTCAAAATCTGTCAATTATTGTCCAAATTATTTTTATTTCACATCTAGACATGTGAAATGTATGAACTATGGCAAAAAAGTGAAAAAAAAAATTGGTTTGATTTTTTCGTACTTTTCAGATTTTCTTAGTTTTCATTTAAGGTCCGTGGTCAGGAAAAAAGACAGATTTTTGAAAAATTTCAAAATCTGTCAATTATTGTCAAAATTATTTTTATTTCACATCTAGACATGTGAAATGTATGAACTATGGCAAAAAAAAGTGAAAAAAAAATTGGTCTGATTTTTTCGTACTTTTCAGATTTTTTTAATTTTCGTGGTCAGGATGAGAGAAAGTTTTTTTTTTACAAATTTCAAAATCTGTAAATTATTGTCCAAATTATTTTTATTTCACATCTAGACATGTGAAATGTATGAACTATGGAAAAAGTGAAAAAAAAATTGGTTTGATTTTTTCGTACTTTTCAGATTTTCTTAGTTTTCATTTAAGGTCCGTGGTCAGGAAAAAAGACAGATTTTTGAAAAATTTCAAAATCTGTCAATTATTGTCCAAATTATTTTTATTTCACATCTAGACATGTGAAATGTATGAACTATGGCAAAAAAAAGTGAAAAAAAAATTGGTCTGATTTTTTCGTACTTTTCAGATTTTTTTAATTTTCGTGGTCAGGATGAGAGAAAGTTTTTTTTTTACAAATTTCAAAATCTGTAAATTATTGTCCAAATTATTTTTATTTCACATCTAGACATGTGAAATGTATGAACTATGGCAAAAAATTTGAAAAAAAATTGGTTTGATTTTTTCGTACTTTTCAGATTTTCTTAGTTTTCATTTAAGGTCCGTGGTCAGGAAAAAAGACAGATTTTGAAAAATTTCAAGATCTGTCAATTATTGTCCAAATTATTTTTATTTCACATCTAGACATGTGAAATGTATGAACTATGGCAAAAAAGTGAAAAAAAAATTGGTTTGATTTTTTCGTACTTTTCAGATTTTCTTAGTTTTCATTTAAGGTCCGTGGTCAGGAAAAAAGACAGATTTTTGAAAAATTTCAAAATCTGTCAATTATTGTCCAAATTATTTTTATTTCACATCTAGACATGTGAAATGTATGAACTATGGCAAAAAAAGTGAAAAAAGAATTGGTCTGATTTTTTCGTACTTTTCAGATTTTTTTAATTTCCGCAGTCAGGATGAAAGAAAGTTTTTTTTTTACAAATTTCAAAATCTGTCAATTATTGTCCAAATTATTTTTATTTCACATCTAGACATGTGAAATGTATGAACTATGGCAAAAAAGTGAAAAAAAAATTGGTTTGATTTTTTCGTACTTTTCAGGTTTTCTTAGTTTTCATTTAAGGTCCTTGGTCAGGAAAAAAGACAGATTTTTGAAAAATTTCAAAATCTGTCAATTATTGTCCAAATTATTTTTATTTCACATCTAGACATGTGAAATGTATGAACTATGGCAAAAAAGTGAAAAAAAAATTGGTTTGATTTTTTCGTACTTTTCAGATTTTCTTAGTTTTCATTTAAGGTCCGTGGTCAGGAAAAAAGACAGATTTTTGAAAAATTTCAAAATCTGTCAATTATTGTCCAAATTATTTTTATTTCACATCTAGACATGTGAAATGTATGAACTATGGCAAAAAAGTGAAAAAAAAAATTGGTTTGATTTTTTCGTACTTTTCAGATTTTCTTAGTTTTCATTTAAGGTCCGTGGTCAGGAAAAAAGACAGATTTTTGAAAAATTTCAAAATCTGTCAATTATTGTCAAAATTATTTTTATTTCACATCTAGACATGTGAAATGTATGAACTATGGCAAAAAAAAGTGAAAAAAAAATTGGTCTGATTTTTTCGTACTTTTCAGATTTTTTTAATTTTCGTGGTCAGGATGAGAGAAAGTTTTTTTTTTACAAATTTCAAAATCTGTAAATTATTGTCCAAATTATTTTTATTTCACATCTAGACATGTGAAATGTATGAACTATGGAAAAAGTGAAAAAAAAATTGGTTTGATTTTTTCGTACTTTTCAGATTTTCTTAGTTTTTATTTAAGGTCCGTGGTCAGGAAAAAAGACAGATTTTTTAAAAATTTCAAAATCTGTCAATTATTGTCCAAATTATTTTTATTTCACATCTAGACATGTGAAATGTATGAACTATGGCAAAAAAAAGTGAAAAAAAAATTGGTCTGATTTTTTCGTACTTTTCAGATTTTTTTAATTTTCGTGGTCAGGATGAGAGAAAGTTTTTTTTTTACAAATTTCAAAATCTGTAAATTATTGTCCAAATTATTTTTATTTCACATCTAGACATGTGAAATGTATGAACTATGGCAAAAAATTTGAAAAAAAATTGGTTTGATTTTTTCGTACTTTTCAGATTTTCTTAGTTTTCATTTAAGGTCCGTGGTCAGGAAAAAAGACAGATTTTGAAAAATTTCAAGATCTGTCAATTATTGTCCAAATTATTTTTATTTCACATCTAGACATGTGAAATGTATGAACTATGGCAAAAAAGTGAAAAAAAAATTGGTTTGATTTTTTCGTACTTTTCAGATTTTCTTAGTTTTCATTTAAGGTCCGTGGTCAGGAAAAAAGACAGATTTTTGAAAAATTTCAAAATCTGTCAATTATTGTCCAAATTATTTTTATTTCACATCTAGACATGTGAAATGTATGAACTATGGCAAAAAAAGTGAAAAAAGAATTGGTCTGATTTTTTCGTACTTTTCAGATTTTTTTAATTTCCGCAGTCAGGATGAAAGAAAGTTTTTTTTTTACAAATTTCAAAATCTGTCAATTATTGTCCAAATTATTTTTATTTCACATCTAGACATGTGAAATGTATGAACTATGGCAAAAAAGTGAAAAAAAAATTGGTTTGATTTTTTCGTACTTTTCAGATTTTCTTAGTTTTCATTTAAGGTCCGTGGTCAGGAAAAAAGACAGATTTTTGAAAAATTTCAAAATCTGTAAATTATTGTCCAAATTATTTTTATTTCACATCTAGACATGTGAAATGTATGAACTATGGCAAAAAAGTGAAAAAAAAAATTGGTTTGATTTTTTCGTACTTTTCAGATTTTCTTAGTTTTCATTTAAGGTCCGTGGTCAGGAAAAAAGACAGATTTTTGAAAAATTTCAAAATCTGTCAATTATTGTCAAAATTATTTTTATTTCACATCTAGACATGTGAAATGTATGAACTATGGCAAAAAAAAGTGAAAAAAAAATTGGTCTGATTTTTTCGTACTTTTCAGATTTTTTTAATTTTCGTGGTCAGGATGAGAGAAAGTTTTTTTTTTACAAATTTCAAAATCTGTAAATTATTGTCCAAATTATTTTTATTTCACATCTAGACATGTGAAATGTATGAACTATGGAAAAAGTGAAAAAAAAATTGGTTTGATTTTTTCGTACTTTTCAGATTTTCTTAGTTTTCATTTAAGGTCCGTGGTCAGGAAAAAAGACAGATTTTTGAAAAATTTCAAAATCTGTCAATTATTGTCCAAATTATTTTTATTTCACATCTAGACATGTGAAATGTATGAACTATGGCAAAAAAAGTGAAAAAAGAATTGGTCTGATTTTTTCGTACTTTTCAGATTTTTTTAATTTCCGCAGTCAGGATGAAAGAAAGTTTTTTTTTTACAAATTTCAAAATCTGTCAATTATTGTCCAAATTATTTTTATTTCACATCTAGACATGTGAAATGTATGAACTATGGCAAAAAAGTGAAAAAAAAATTGGTTTGATTTTTTCGTACTTTTCAGGTTTTCTTAGTTTTCATTTAAGGTCCTTGGTCAGGAAAAAAGACAGATTTTTGAAAAATTTCAAAATCTGTCAATTATTGTCCAAATTATTTTTATTTCACATCTAGACATGTGAAATGTATGAACTATGGCAAAAAAGTGAAAAAAAAATTGGTTTGATTTTTTCGTACTTTTCAGATTTTCTTAGTTTTCATTTAAGGTCCGTGGTCAGGAAAAAAGACAGATTTTTGAAAAATTTCAAAATCTGTCAATTATTGTCCAAATTATTTTTATTTCACATCTAGACATGTGAAATGTATGAACTATGGCAAAAAAGTGAAAAAAAAAATGGTCTGATTTTTTCGTACTTTTCAGATTTTTTTAATTTCCGCAGTCAGGATGAAAGAAAGTTTTTTTTTTACAAATTTCAAAATCTGTCAATTATTGTCCAAATTATTTTTATTTCACATCTAGACATGTGAAATGTATGAACTATGGCAAAAAAGTGAAAAAAAAATTGGTTTGATTTTTTCGTACTTTTCAGATTTTCTTAGTTTTCATTTAAGGTCCGTGGTCAGGAAAAAAGACAGATTTTTGAAAAATTTCAAAATCTGTCAATTATTGTCCAAATTATTTTTATTTCACATCTAGACATGTGAAATGTATGAACTATGGCAAAAAAAAGTGAAAAAAAAATTGGTCTGATTTTTTCGTACTTTTCAGATTTTTTTAATTTTCGTGGTCAGGATGAGAGAAAGTTTTTTTTTTACAAATTTCAAAATCTGTAAATTATTGTCCAAATTATTTTTATTTCACATCTAGACATGTGAAATGTATGAAGTGAAAAAAAAATTGGTTTGATTTTTTCGTACTTTTCAGATTTTCTTAGTTTTCATTTAAGGTCCGTGGTCAGGAAAAAAGACAGATTTTTGAAAAATTTCAAAATCTGTCAATTATTGTCCAAATTATTTTTATTTCACATCTAGACATGTGAAATGTATGAACTATGGCAAAAAAAAAGTGAAAAAAAAATTGGTCTGATTTTTTCGTACTTTTCAGATTTTTTTAATTTTCGTGGTCAGGATGAGAGAAAGGTTTTTTTTTACAAATTTCAAAATCTGTAAATTATTGTCCAAATTATTTTTATTTCACATCTAGACATGTGAAATGTATGAACTATGGCAAAAAATTTGAAAAAAAATTGGTTTGATTTTTTCGTACTTTTCAGATTTTCTTAGTTTTCATTTAAGGTCCGTGGTCAGGAAAAAAGACAGATTTTTGAAAAATTTCAAGATCTGTCAATTATTGTCCAAATTATTTTTATTTCACATCTAGACATGTGAAATGTATGAACTATGGCAAAAAAGTGGAAAAAAAATTGGTTTGATTTTTTCGTACTTTTCAGGTTTTCTTAGTTTTCATTTAAGGTCCTTGGTCAGGAAAAAAGACAGATTTTTGAAAAATTTCAAAATCTGTCAATTATTGTCCAAATTATTTTTATTTCACATCTAGACATGTGAAATGTATGAACTATGGCAAAAAAGTGAAAAAAAAATTGGTTTGATTTTTTCGTACTTTTCAGATTTTCTTAGTTTTCATTTAAGGTCCGTGGTCAGGAAAAAAGACAGATTTTTGAAAAATTTCAAAATCTGTCAATTATTGTCCAAATTATTTTTATTTCACATCTAGACATGTGAAATGTATGAACTATGGCAAAAAAGTGAAAAAAAAAATTGGTTTGATTTTTTCGTACTTTTCAGATTTTCTTAGTTTTCATTTAAGGTCCGTGGTCAGGAAAAAAGACAGATTTTTGAAAAATTTCAAAATCTGTCAATTATTGTCAAAATTATTTTTATTTCACATCTAGACATGTGAAATGTATGAACTATGGCAAAAAAAAGTGAAAAAAAAATTGGTCTGATTTTTTCGTACTTTTCAGATTTTTTTAATTTTCGTGGTCAGGATGAGAGAAAGTTTTTTTTTTACAAATTTCAAAATCTGTAAATTATTGTCCAAATTATTTTTATTTCACATCTAGACATGTGAAATGTATGAACTATGGAAAAAGTGAAAAAAAAATTGGTTTGATTTTTTCGTACTTTTCAGATTTTCTTAGTTTTCATTTAAGGTCCGTGGTCAGGAAAAAAGACAGATTTTTGAAAAATTTCAAAATCTGTCAATTATTGTCCAAATTATTTTTATTTCACATCTAGACATGTGAAATGTATGAACTATGGCAAAAAAAAGTGAAAAAAAAATTGGTCTGATTTTTTCGTACTTTTCAGATTTTTTTAATTTTCGTGGTCAGGATGAGAGAAAGTTTTTTTTTTACAAATTTCAAAATCTGTAAATTATTGTCCAAATTATTTTTATTTCACATCTAGACATGTGAAATGTATGAACTATGGCAAAAAATTTGAAAAAAAATTGGTTTGATTTTTTCGTACTTTTCAGATTTTCTTAGTTTTCATTTAAGGTCCGTGGTCAGGAAAAAAGACAGATTTTGAAAAATTTCAAGATCTGTCAATTATTGTCCAAATTATTTTTATTTCACATCTAGACATGTGAAATGTATGAACTATGGCAAAAAAGTGAAAAAAAAATTGGTTTGATTTTTTCGTACTTTTCAGATTTTCTTAGTTTTCATTTAAGGTCCGTGGTCAGGAAAAAAGACAGATTTTTGAAAAATTTCAAAATCTGTCAATTATTGTCCAAATTATTTTTATTTCACATCTAGACATGTGAAATGTATGAACTATGGCAAAAAAAGTGAAAAAAGAATTGGTCTGATTTTTTCGTACTTTTCAGATTTTTTTAATTTCCGCAGTCAGGATGAAAGAAAGTTTTTTTTTTACAAATTTCAAAATCTGTCAATTATTGTCCAAATTATTTTTATTTCACATCTAGACATGTGAAATGTATGAACTATGGCAAAAAAGTGAAAAAAAAATTGGTTTGATTTTTTCGTACTTTTCAGGTTTTCTTAGTTTTCATTTAAGGTCCTTGGTCAGGAAAAAAGACAGATTTTTGAAAAATTTCAAAATCTGTCAATTATTGTCCAAATTATTTTTATTTCACATCTAGACATGTGAAATGTATGAACTATGGCAAAAAAGTGAAAAAAAAATTGGTTTGATTTTTTCGTACTTTTCAGATTTTCTTAGTTTTCATTTAAGGTCCGTGGTCAGGAAAAAAGACAGATTTTTGAAAAATTTCAAAATCTGTCAATTATTGTCCAAATTATTTTTATTTCACATCTAGACATGTGAAATGTATGAACTATGGCAAAAAAGTGAAAAAAAAAATTGGTTTGATTTTTTCGTACTTTTCAGATTTTCTTAGTTTTCATTTAAGGTCCGTGGTCAGGAAAAAAGACAGATTTTTGAAAAATTTCAAAATCTGTCAATTATTGTCAAAATTATTTTTATTTCACATCTAGACATGTGAAATGTATGAACTATGGCAAAAAAAAGTGAAAAAAAAATTGGTCTGATTTTTTCGTACTTTTCAGATTTTTTTAATTTTCGTGGTCAGGATGAGAGAAAGTTTTTTTTTTACAAATTTCAAAATCTGTAAATTATTGTCCAAATTATTTTTATTTCACATCTAGACATGTGAAATGTATGAACTATGGAAAAAGTGAAAAAAAAATTGGTTTGATTTTTTCGTACTTTTCAGATTTTCTTAGTTTTTATTTAAGGTCCGTGGTCAGGAAAAAAGACAGATTTTTTAAAAATTTCAAAATCTGTCAATTATTGTCCAAATTATTTTTATTTCACATCTAGACATGTGAAATGTATGAACTATGGCAAAAAAAAGTGAAAAAAAAATTGGTCTGATTTTTTCGTACTTTTCAGATTTTTTTAATTTTCGTGGTCAGGATGAGAGAAAGTTTTTTTTTTACAAATTTCAAAATCTGTAAATTATTGTCCAAATTATTTTTATTTCACATCTAGACATGTGAAATGTATGAACTATGGCAAAAAATTTGAAAAAAAATTGGTTTGATTTTTTCGTACTTTTCAGATTTTCTTAGTTTTCATTTAAGGTCCGTGGTCAGGAAAAAAGACAGATTTTGAAAAATTTCAAGATCTGTCAATTATTGTCCAAATTATTTTTATTTCACATCTAGACATGTGAAATGTATGAACTATGGCAAAAAAGTGAAAAAAAAATTGGTTTGATTTTTTCGTACTTTTCAGATTTTCTTAGTTTTCATTTAAGGTCCGTGGTCAGGAAAAAAGACAGATTTTTGAAAAATTTCAAAATCTGTCAATTATTGTCCAAATTATTTTTATTTCACATCTAGACATGTGAAATGTATGAACTATGGCAAAAAAAGTGAAAAAAGAATTGGTCTGATTTTTTCGTACTTTTCAGATTTTTTTAATTTCCGCAGTCAGGATGAAAGAAAGTTTTTTTTTTACAAATTTCAAAATCTGTCAATTATTGTCCAAATTATTTTTATTTCACATCTAGACATGTGAAATGTATGAACTATGGCAAAAAAGTGAAAAAAAAATTGGTTTGATTTTTTCGTACTTTTCAGATTTTCTTAGTTTTCATTTAAGGTCCGTGGTCAGGAAAAAAGACAGATTTTTGAAAAATTTCAAAATCTGTAAATTATTGTCCAAATTATTTTTATTTCACATCTAGACATGTGAAATGTATGAACTATGGCAAAAAAGTGAAAAAAAAAATTGGTTTGATTTTTTCGTACTTTTCAGATTTTCTTAGTTTTCATTTAAGGTCCGTGGTCAGGAAAAAAGACAGATTTTTGAAAAATTTCAAAATCTGTCAATTATTGTCAAAATTATTTTTATTTCACATCTAGACATGTGAAATGTATGAACTATGGCAAAAAAAAGTGAAAAAAAAATTGGTCTGATTTTTTCGTACTTTTCAGATTTTTTTAATTTTCGTGGTCAGGATGAGAGAAAGTTTTTTTTTTACAAATTTCAAAATCTGTAAATTATTGTCCAAATTATTTTTATTTCACATCTAGACATGTGAAATGTATGAACTATGGAAAAAGTGAAAAAAAAATTGGTTTGATTTTTTCGTACTTTTCAGATTTTCTTAGTTTTCATTTAAGGTCCGTGGTCAGGAAAAAAGACAGATTTTTGAAAAATTTCAAAATCTGTCAATTATTGTCCAAATTATTTTTATTTCACATCTAGACATGTGAAATGTATGAACTATGGCAAAAAAAGTGAAAAAAGAATTGGTCTGATTTTTTCGTACTTTTCAGATTTTTTTAATTTCCGCAGTCAGGATGAAAGAAAGTTTTTTTTTTACAAATTTCAAAATCTGTCAATTATTGTCCAAATTATTTTTATTTCACATCTAGACATGTGAAATGTATGAACTATGGCAAAAAAGTGAAAAAAAAATTGGTTTGATTTTTTCGTACTTTTCAGGTTTTCTTAGTTTTCATTTAAGGTCCTTGGTCAGGAAAAAAGACAGATTTTTGAAAAATTTCAAAATCTGTCAATTATTGTCCAAATTATTTTTATTTCACATCTAGACATGTGAAATGTATGAACTATGGCAAAAAAGTGAAAAAAAAATTGGTTTGATTTTTTCGTACTTTTCAGATTTTCTTAGTTTTCATTTAAGGTCCGTGGTCAGGAAAAAAGACAGATTTTTGAAAAATTTCAAAATCTGTCAATTATTGTCCAAATTATTTTTATTTCACATCTAGACATGTGAAATGTATGAACTATGGCAAAAAAGTGAAAAAAAAAATGGTCTGATTTTTTCGTACTTTTCAGATTTTTTTAATTTCCGCAGTCAGGATGAAAGAAAGTTTTTTTTTTACAAATTTCAAAATCTGTCAATTATTGTCCAAATTATTTTTATTTCACATCTAGACATGTGAAATGTATGAACTATGGCAAAAAAGTGAAAAAAAAATTGGTTTGATTTTTTCGTACTTTTCAGATTTTCTTAGTTTTCATTTAAGGTCCGTGGTCAGGAAAAAAGACAGATTTTTGAAAAATTTCAAAATCTGTCAATTATTGTCCAAATTATTTTTATTTCACATCTAGACATGTGAAATGTATGAACTATGGCAAAAAAAAGTGAAAAAAAAATTGGTCTGATTTTTTCGTACTTTTCAGATTTTTTTAATTTTCGTGGTCAGGATGAGAGAAAGTTTTTTTTTTACAAATTTCAAAATCTGTAAATTATTGTCCAAATTATTTTTATTTCACATCTAGACATGTGAAATGTATGAAGTGAAAAAAAAATTGGTTTGATTTTTTCGTACTTTTCAGATTTTCTTAGTTTTCATTTAAGGTCCGTGGTCAGGAAAAAAGACAGATTTTTGAAAAATTTCAAAATCTGTCAATTATTGTCCAAATTATTTTTATTTCACATCTAGACATGTGAAATGTATGAACTATGGCAAAAAAAAAGTGAAAAAAAAATTGGTCTGATTTTTTCGTACTTTTCAGATTTTTTTAATTTTCGTGGTCAGGATGAGAGAAAGGTTTTTTTTTACAAATTTCAAAATCTGTAAATTATTGTCCAAATTATTTTTATTTCACATCTAGACATGTGAAATGTATGAACTATGGCAAAAAATTTGAAAAAAAATTGGTTTGATTTTTTCGTACTTTTCAGATTTTCTTAGTTTTCATTTAAGGTCCGTGGTCAGGAAAAAAGACAGATTTTTGAAAAATTTCAAGATCTGTCAATTATTGTCCAAATTATTTTTATTTCACATCTAGACATGTGAAATGTATGAACTATGGCAAAAAAGTGGAAAAAAAATTGGTTTGATTTTTTCGTACTTTTCAGATTTTCTTAGTTTTCATTTAAGGTCCGTGGTCAGGAAAAAAGACAGATTTTTGAAAAATTTCAAAATCTGTCAATTATTGTCAAAATTATTTTTATTTCACATCTAGCCATGTGAAATGTATGAACTATGGCAAAAAAAGTGAAAAAAGAATTGGTCTGATTTTTTCGTACTTTTCAGATTTTTTTAATTTCCGCAGTCAGGATGAAAGAAATTTTTTTTTTTACAAATTTCAAAATCTGTCAATTATTGTCCAAATTATTTTTATTTCACATCTAGACATGTGAAATGTATGAACTATGGCAAAAAAGTGAAAAAAAAATTGGTTTGATTTTTTCGTACTTTTCAGATTTTCTTAGTTTTCATTTAAGGTCCTTGGTCAGGAAAAAAGACAGATTTTTGAAAAATTTCAAAATCTGTCAATTATTGTCCAAATTATTTTTATTTCACATCTAGACATGTGAAATGTATGAACTATGGCAAAAAAAAGTGAAAAAGAAATTGGTCTGATTTTTTCGTACTTTTCAGATTTTTTTAATTTTCGTGGTCAGGATGAGAGAAAGTTTTTTTTTTACAAATTTCAAAATCTGTAAATTATTGTCCAAATTATTTTTATTTCACATCTAGACATGTGAAATGTATGAACTATGGCAAAAAAGTGAAAAAAAAATTGGTTTGATTTTTTCGTACTTTTCAGATTTTCTTAGTTTTCATTTAAGGTCCGTGGTCAGGAAAAAAGACAGATTTTTGAAAAATTTCAAAATCTGTCAATTATTGTCAAAATTATTTTTATTTCACATCTAGACATGTGAAATGTATGAACTATGGCAAAAAAAGTGAAAAAAGAATTGGTCTGATTTTTTCGTACTTTTCAGATTTTTTTAATTTCCGCAGTCAGGATGAAAGAAAGTTTTTTTTTTACAAATTTCAAAATCTGTCAATTATTGTCCAAATTATTTTTATTTCACATCTAGACATGTGAAATGTATGAACTATGGCAAAAAAGTGAAAAAAAAATTGGTTTGATTTTTTCGTACTTTTCAGATTTTCTTAGTTTTCATTTAAGGTCCGTGGTCAGGAAAAAAGACAGATTTTTGAAAAATTTCAAAATCTGTCAATTATTGTCCAAATTATTTTTATTTCACATCTAGACATGTGAAATGTATGAACTATGGCAAAAAAAGTGAAAAAAAAATTGGTCTGATTTTTTCGTACTTTTCAGATTTTTTTAATTTCCGCAGTCAGGATGAAAGAAAGTTTTTTTTTTACAAATTTCAAAATCTGTCAATTATTGTCCAAATTATTTTTATTTCACATCTAGACATGTGAAATGTATGAACTATGGCAAAAAAGTGAACAAAAAAATTGGTTTGATTTTTTCGTACTTTTCAGATTTTCTTAGTTTTCATTTAAGGTCCTTGGTCAGGAAAAAAGACAGATTTTTGAAAAATTTCAAAATCTGTCAATTATTGTCCAAATTATTTTTATTTCACATCTAGACATGTGAAATGTATGAACTATGGCAAAAAAGTGAAAAAAAAATTGGTTTGATTTTTTCGTACTTTTCAGATTTTCTTAGTTTTCACATAAGGTCCGGGGTCAGGAAAAAAGACAGATTTTTGACAAATTTCAAAATCTGTCAATTATTGTCCAAATTATTTTTATTTCACATCTAGACATGTGAAATGTATGAACTATGGCAAAAAAGTGAAAAAAAAATTGGTTTGATTTTTTCGTACTTTTCAGATTTTCTTAGTTTTCATTTAAGGTCCGTGGTCAGGAAAAAAGACAGATTTTTGAAAAATTTCAAAATCTGTCAATTATTGTCCAAATTATTTTTATTTCACATCTAGACATGTGAAATGTATGAACTATGGCAAAAAAGTGAAAAAAAAAATTGGTTTGATTTTTTCGTACTTTTCAGATTTTCTTAGTTTTCATTTAAGGTCCGTGGTCAGGAAAAAAGACAGATTTTTGAAAAATTTCAAAATCTGTCAATTATTGTCAAAATTATTTTTATTTCACATCTAGACATGTGAAATGTATGAACTATGGCAAAAAAAAGTGAAAAAAAAATTGGTCTGATTTTTTCGTACTTTTCAGATTTTTTTAATTTTCGTGGTCAGGATGAGAGAAAGTTTTTTTTTTACAAATTTCAAAATCTGTAAATTATTGTCCAAATTATTTTTATTTCACATCTAGACATGTGAAATGTATGAACTATGGAAAAAGTGAAAAAAAAATTGGTTTGATTTTTTCGTACTTTTCAGATTTTCTTAGTTTTTATTTAAGGTCCGTGGTCAGGAAAAAAGACAGATTTTTTAAAAATTTCAAAATCTGTCAATTATTGTCCAAATTATTTTTATTTCACATCTAGACATGTGAAATGTATGAACTATGGCAAAAAAAAGTGAAAAAAAAATTGGTCTGATTTTTTCGTACTTTTCAGATTTTTTTAATTTTCGTGGTCAGGATGAGAGAAAGTTTTTTTTTTACAAATTTCAAAATCTGTAAATTATTGTCCAAATTATTTTTATTTCACATCTAGACATGTGAAATGTATGAACTATGGCAAAAAATTTGAAAAAAAATTGGTTTGATTTTTTCGTACTTTTCAGATTTTCTTAGTTTTCATTTAAGGTCCGTGGTCAGGAAAAAAGACAGATTTTTGAAAAATTTCAAAATCTGTCAATTATTGTCCAAATTATTTTTATTTCACATCTAGACATGTGAAATGTATGAACTATGGCAAAAAAAGTGAAAAAAGAATTGGTCTGATTTTTTCGTACTTTTCAGATTTTTTTAATTTCCGCAGTCAGGATGAAAGAAAGTTTTTTTTTTACAAATTTCAAAATCTGTCAATTATTGTCCAAATTATTTTTATTTCACATCTAGACATGTGAAATGTATGAACTATGGCAAAAAAGTGAAAAAAAAATTGGTTTGATTTTTTCGTACTTTTCAGGTTTTCTTAGTTTTCATTTAAGGTCCTTGGTCAGGAAAAAAGACAGATTTTTGAAAAATTTCAAAATCTGTCAATTATTGTCCAAATTATTTTTATTTCACATCTAGACATGTGAAATGTATGAACTATGGCAAAAAAGTGAAAAAAAAATTGGTTTGATTTTTTCGTACTTTTCAGATTTTCTTAGTTTTCATTTAAGGTCCGTGGTCAGGAAAAAAGACAGATTTTTGAAAAATTTCAAAATCTGTCAATTATTGTCCAAATTATTTTTATTTCACATCTAGACATGTGAAATGTATGAACTATGGCAAAAAAGTGAAAAAAAAAATGGTCTGATTTTTTCGTACTTTTCAGATTTTTTTAATTTCCGCAGTCAGGATGAAAGAAAGTTTTTTTTTTACAAATTTCAAAATCTGTCAATTATTGTCCAAATTATTTTTATTTCACATCTAGACATGTGAAATGTATGAACTATGGCAAAAAAGTGAAAAAAAAATTGGTTTGATTTTTTCGTACTTTTCAGATTTTCTTAGTTTTCATTTAAGGTCCGTGGTCAGGAAAAAAGACAGATTTTTGAAAAATTTCAAAATCTGTCAATTATTGTCCAAATTATTTTTATTTCACATCTAGACATGTGAAATGTATGAACTATGGCAAAAAAAAGTGAAAAAAAAATTGGTCTGATTTTTTCGTACTTTTCAGATTTTTTTAATTTTCGTGGTCAGGATGAGAGAAAGTTTTTTTTTTACAAATTTCAAAATCTGTAAATTATTGTCCAAATTATTTTTATTTCACATCTAGACATGTGAAATGTATGAAGTGAAAAAAAAATTGGTTTGATTTTTTCGTACTTTTCAGATTTTCTTAGTTTTCATTTAAGGTCCGTGGTCAGGAAAAAAGACAGATTTTTGAAAAATTTCAAAATCTGTCAATTATTGTCCAAATTATTTTTATTTCACATCTAGACATGTGAAATGTATGAACTATGGCAAAAAAAAAGTGAAAAAAAAATTGGTCTGATTTTTTCGTACTTTTCAGATTTTTTTAATTTTCGTGGTCAGGATGAGAGAAAGTTTTTTTTTTACAAATTTCAAAATCTGTAAATTATTGTCCAAATTATTTTTATTTCACATCTAGACATGTGAAATGTATGAACTATGGCAAAAAATTTGAAAAAAAATTGGTTTGATTTTTTCGTACTTTTCAGATTTTCTTAGTTTTCATTTAAGGTCCGTGGTCAGGAAAAAAGACAGATTTTTGAAAAATTTCAAGATCTGTCAATTATTGTCCAAATTATTTTTATTTCACATCTAGACATGTGAAATGTATGAACTATGGCAAAAAAGTGGAAAAAAAATTGGTTTGATTTTTTCGTACTTTTCAGATTTTCTTAGTTTTCATTTAAGGTCCGTGGTCAGGAAAAAAGACAGATTTTTGAAAAATTTCAAAATCTGTCAATTATTGTCAAAATTATTTTTATTTCACATCTAGCCATGTGAAATGTATGAACTATGGCAAAAAAAGTGAAAAAAGAATTGGTCTGATTTTTTCGTACTTTTCAGATTTTTTTAATTTCCGCAGTCAGGATGAAAGAAATTTTTTTTTTTACAAATTTCAAAATCTGTCAATTATTGTCCAAATTATTTTTATTTCACATCTAGACATGTGAAATGTATGAACTATGGCAAAAAAGTGAAAAAAAAATTGGTTTGATTTTTTCGTACTTTTCAGATTTTCTTAGTTTTCATTTAAGGTCCTTGGTCAGGAAAAAAGACAGATTTTTGAAAAATTTCAAAATCTGTCAATTATTGTCCAAATTATTTTTATTTCACATCTAGACATGTGAAATGTATGAAATATGGCAAAAAAAAGTGAAAAAGAAATTGGTCTGATTTTTTCGTACTTTTCAGATTTTTTTAATTTTCGTGGTCAGGATGAGAGAAAGTTTTTTTTTTACAAATTTCAAAATCTGTAAATTATTGTCCAAATTATTTTTATTTCACATCTAGACATGTGAAATGTATGAACTATGGCAAAAAAGTGAAAAAAAAATTGGTTTGATTTTTTCGTACTTTTCAGATTTTCTTAGTTTTCATTTAAGGTCCGTGGTCAGGAAAAAAGACAGATTTTTGAAAAATTTCAAAATCTGTCAATTATTGTCAAAATTATTTTTATTTCACATCTAGACATGTGAAATGTATGAACTATGGCAAAAAAAGTGAAAAAAGAATTGGTCTGATTTTTTCGTACTTTTCAGATTTTTTTAATTTCCGCAGTCAGGATGAAAGAAAGTTTTTTTTTTACAAATTTCAAAATCTGTCAATTATTGTCCAAATTATTTTTATTTCACATCTAGACATGTGAAATGTATGAACTATGGCAAAAAAGTGAAAAAAAAATTGGTTTGATTTTTTCGTACTTTTCAGATTTTCTTAGTTTTCATTTAAGGTCCGTGGTCAGGAAAAAAGACAGATTTTTGAAAAATTTCAAAATCTGTCAATTATTGTCCAAATTATTTTTATTTCACATCTAGACATGTGAAATGTATGAACTATGGCAAAAAAGTGAAAAAAAAATTGGTTTGATTTTTTCGTACTTTTCAGATTTTCTTAGTTTTCATTTAAGGTCCGTGGTCAGGAAAAAAGACAGATTTTTGAAAAATTTCAAAATCTGTCAATTATTGTCCAAATTATTTTCATTTCACATCTAGACATGTGAAATGTATGAACTATGGCAAAAAAAGTGAAAAAAAAATTGGTCTGATTTTTTCGTACTTTTCAGATTTTTTTAATTTTCGTGGTCAGGATGAGAGAAAGTTTTTTTTTTACAAATTTCAAAATCTGTAAATTATTGTCCAAATTATTTTTATTTCACATCTAGACATGTGAAATGTATGAACTATGGCAAAAAAGTGAAAAAAAAATTGGTTTGATTTTTTCGTACTTTTCAGATTTTCTTAGTTTTCATTTAAGGTCCGTGGTCAGGAAAAAAGACAGATTTTTGAAAAATTTCAAAATCTGTCAATTATTGTCCAAATTATTTTTATTTCACATCTAGACATGTGAAATGTATGAACTATGGCAAAAAAGTGAAAAAAAAATTGGTTTGATTTTTTCGTACTTTTCAGATTTTCTTAGTTTTCATTTAAGGTCCGTGGTCAGGAAAAAAGACAGATTTTTGAAAAATTTCAAAATCTGTCAATTATTGTCCAAATTATTTTTATTTCACATCTAGACATGTGAAATGTATGAACTATGGCAAAAAAAGTGAAAAAAAAATTGGTCTGATTTTTTCGTACTTTTCAGATTTTTTTAATTTCCGCAGTCAGGATGAAAGAAAGTTTTTTTTTTACAAATTTCAAAATCTGTCAATTATTGTCCAAATTATTTTTATTTCACATCTAGACATGTGAAATGTATGAACTATGGCAAAAAAAAGTGAAAAAAAAATTGGTCTGATTTTTTCGTACTTTTCAGATTTTTTTAATTTCCGCAGTCAGGATGAAAGAAAGTTTTTTTTTTACAAATTTCAAAATCTGTCAATTATTGTCCAAATTATTTTTATTTCACATCTAGACATGTGAAATGTATGAACTATGGCAAAAAAGTGAAAAAAAAATTGGTTTGATTTTTTCGTACTTTTCAGATTTTCTTAGTTTTCATTTAAGGTCCGTGGTCAGGAAAAAAGACAGATTTTTGAAAAATTTCAAAATCTGTCAATTATTGTCCAAATTATTTTTATTTCACATCTAGACATGTGAAATGTATGAACTATGGCAAAAAAAAGTGAAAAAAAAATTGGTCTGATTTTTTCGTACTTTTCAGATTTTTTTAATTTTCGTGGTCAGGATGAGAGAAAGTTTTTTTTTTACAAATTTCAAAATCTGTCAATTATTGTCCAAATTATTTTTATTTCACATCTAGACATGTGAAATGTATGAACTATGGCAAAAAATTTGAAAAAAAATTGGTTTGATTTTTTCGTACTTTTCAGATTTTCTTAGTTTTCATTTAAGGTCCGTGGTCAGGAAAAAAGACAGATTTTTGAAAAATTTCAAAATCTGTCAATTATTGTCCAAATTATTTTTATTTCACATCTAGACATGTGAAATGTATGAACTATGGCAAAAAAAGTGAAAAAAGAATTGGTCTGATTTTTTCGTACTTTTCAGATTTTTTTAATTTCCGCAGTCAGGATGAAAGAAAGTTTTTTTTTTACAAATTTCAAAATCTGTCAATTATTGTCCAAATTATTTTTATTTCACATCTAGACATGTGAAATGTATGAACTATGGCAAAAAATTTGAAAAAAAATTGGTTTGATTTTTTCGTACTTTTCAGATTTTCTTAGTTTTCATTTAAGGTCCGTGGTCAGGAAAAAAGACAGATTTTTGAAAAATTTCAAAATCTGTCAATTATTGTCCAAATTATTTTTATTTCACATCTAGACATGTGAAATGTATGAACTATGGCAAAAAAAGTGAAAAAAAAATTGGTCTGATTTTTTCGTACTTTTCAGATTTTTTTAATTTCCGCAGTCAGGATGAAAGAAAGTTTTTTTTTTACAAATTTCAAAATCTGTCAATTATTGTCCAAATTATTTTTATTTCACATCTAGACATGTGAAATGTATGAACTATGGCAAAAAAGTGAAAAAAAAAATTGGTTTGATTTTTTCGTACTTTTCAGATTTTCTTAGTTTTCATTTAAGGTCCGTGGTCAGGAAAAAAGACAGATTTTTGAAAAATTTCAAAATCTGTCAATTATTGTCCAAATTATTTTTATTTCACATCTAGACATGTGAAATGTATGAACTATGGCAAAAAAAAGTGAAAAAAAAATTGGTCTGATTTTTTCGTACTTTTCAGATTTTTTTAATTTTCGTGGTCAGGATGAGAGAAAGTTTTTTTTTTACAAATTTCAAAATCTGTCAATTATTGTCCAAATTATTTTTATTTCACATCTAGACATGTGAAATGTATGAACTATGGCAAAAAATTTGAAAAAAAATTGGTTTGATTTTTTCGTACTTTTCAGATTTTCTTAGTTTTCATTTAAGGTCCGTGGTCAGGAAAAAAGACAGATTTTTGAAAAATTTCAAAATCTGTCAATTATTGTCCAAATTATTTTTATTTCACATCTAGACATGTGAAATGTATGAACTATGGCAAAAAAAGTGAAAAAAAAATTGGTCTGATTTTTTCGTACTTTTCAGATTTTTTTAATTTCCGCAGTCAGGATGAAAGAAAGTTTTTTTTTTACAAATTTCAAAATCTGTCAATTATTGTCCAAATTATTTTTATTTCACATCTAGACATGTGAAATGTATGAACTATGGCAAAAAAGTGAAAAAAAAAATTGGTTTGATTTTTTCGTACTTTTCAGATTTTCTTAGTTTTCATTTAAGGTCCGTGGTCAGGAAAAAAGACAGATTTTTGAAAAATTTCAAAATCTGTCAATTATTGTCAAAATTATTTTTATTTCACATCTAGACATGTGAAATGTATGAACTATGGCAAAAAAAAGTGAAAAAAAAATTGGTCTGATTTTTTCGTACTTTTCAGATTTTTTTAATTTTCGTGGTCAGGATGAGAGAAAGTTTTTTTTTTACAAATTTCAAAATCTGTAAATTATTGTCCAAATTATTTTTATTTCACATCTAGACATGTGAAATGTATGAACTATGGCAAAAAAGTGAAAAAAAAATTGGTTTGATTTTTTCGTACTTTTCAGATTTTCTTAGTTTTCATTTAAGGTCCGTGGTCAGGAAAAAAGACAGATTTTTGAAAAATTTCAAAATCTGTCAATTATTGTCCAAATTATTTTTATTTCACATCTAGACATGTGAAATGTATGAACTATGGCAAAAAAAAGTGAAAAAAAAATTGGTCTGATTTTTTCGTACTTTTCAGATTTTTTTAATTTTCGTGGTCAGGATGAGAGAAAGTTTTTTTTTTACAAATTTCAAAATCTGTCAATTATTGTCCAAATTATTTTTATTTCACATCTAGACATGTGAAATGTATGAACTATGGAAAAAGTGAAAAAAAAATTGGTTTGATTTTTTCGTACTTTTCAGATTTTCTTAGTTTTCATTTAAGGTCCGTGGTCAGGAAAAAAGACAGATTTTTGAAAAATTTCAAAATCTGTCAATTATTGTCCAAATTATTTTTATTTCACATCTAGACATGTGAAATGTATGAACTATGGCAAAAAAAAGTGAAAAAAAAATTGGTCTGATTTTTTCGTACTTTTCAGATTTTTTTAATTTTCGTGGTCAGGATGAGAGAAAGTTTTTTTTTTACAAATTTCAAAATCTGTAAATTATTGTCCAAATTATTTTTATTTCACATCTAGACATGTGAAATGTATGAACTATGGCAAAAAATTTGAAAAAAAATTGGTTTGATTTTTTTGTACTTTTCAGATTTTCTTAGTTTTCATTTAAGGTCCGTGGTCAGGAAAAAAGACAGATTTTTGAAAAATTTCAAGATCTGTCAATTATTGTCCAAATTATTTTTATTTCACATCTAGACATGTGAAATGTATGAACTATGGCAAAAAAGTGAAAAAAAAATTGGTTTGATTTTTTCGTACTTTTCAGATTTTCTTAGTTTTCATTTAAGGTCCGTGGTCAGGAAAAAAGACAGATTTTTGAAAAATTTCAAAATCTGTCAATTATTGTCCAAATTATTTTTATTTCACATCTAGACATGTGAAATGTATGAACTATGGCAAAAAAAGTGAAAAAAGAATTGGTCTGATTTTTTCGTACTTTTCAGATTTTTTTAATTTCCGCAGTCAGGATGAAAGAAAGTTTTTTTTTTACAAATTTCAAAATCTGTCAATTATTGTCCAAATTATTTTTATTTCACATCTAGACATGTGAAATGTATGAACTATGGCAAAAAATTTGAAAAAAAATTGGTTTGATTTTTTCGTACTTTTCAGATTTTCTTAGTTTTCATTTAAGGTCCGTGGTCAGGAAAAAAGACAGATTTTTGAAAAATTTCAAAATCTGTCAATTATTGTCCAAATTATTTTTATTTCACATCTAGACATGTGAAATGTATGAACTATGGCAAAAAAAGTGAAAAAAAAATTGGTCTGATTTTTTCGTACTTTTCAGATTTTTTTAATTTCCGCAGTCAGGATGAAAGAAAGTTTTTTTTTTACAAATTTCAAAATCTGTCAATTATTGTCCAAATTATTTTTATTTCACATCTAGACATGTGAAATGTATGAACTATGGCAAAAAAGTGAAAAAAAAAATTGGTTTGATTTTTTCGTACTTTTCAGATTTTCTTAGTTTTCATTTAAGGTCCGTGGTCAGGAAAAAAGACAGATTTTTGAAAAATTTCAAAATCTGTCAATTATTGTCAAAATTATTTTTATTTCACATCTAGACATGTGAAATGTATGAACTATGGCAAAAAAAAGTGAAAAAAAAATTGGTCTGATTTTTTCGTACTTTTCAGATTTTTTTAATTTTCGTGGTCAGGATGAGAGAAAGTTTTTTTTTTACAAATTTCAAAATCTGTAAATTATTGTCCAAATTATTTTTATTTCACATCTAGACATGTGAAATGTATGAACTATGGCAAAAAAGTGAAAAAAAAATTGGTTTGATTTTTTCGTACTTTTCAGATTTTCTTAGTTTTCATTTAAGGTCCGTGGTCAGGAAAAAAGACAGATTTTTGAAAAATTTCAAAATCTGTCAATTATTGTCCAAATTATTTTTATTTCACATCTAGACATGTGAAATGTATGAACTATGGCAAAAAAAAGTGAAAAAAAAATTGGTCTGATTTTTTCGTACTTTTCAGATTTTTTTAATTTTCGTGGTCAGGATGAGAGAAAGTTTTTTTTTTACAAATTTCAAAATCTGTCAATTATTGTCCAAATTATTTTTATTTCACATCTAGACATGTGAAATGTATGAACTATGGAAAAAGTGAAAAAAAAATTGGTTTGATTTTTTCGTACTTTTCAGATTTTCTTAGTTTTCATTTAAGGTCCGTGGTCAGGAAAAAAGACAGATTTTTGAAAAATTTCAAAATCTGTCAATTATTGTCCAAATTATTTTTATTTCACATCTAGACATGTGAAATGTATGAACTATGGCAAAAAAAAGTGAAAAAAAAATTGGTCTGATTTTTTCGTACTTTTCAGATTTTTTTAATTTTCGTGGTCAGGATGAGAGAAAGTTTTTTTTTTACAAATTTCAAAATCTGTAAATTATTGTCCAAATTATTTTTATTTCACATCTAGACATGTGAAATGTATGAACTATGGCAAAAAATTTGAAAAAAAATTGGTTTGATTTTTTCGTACTTTTCAGATTTTCTTAGTTTTCATTTAAGGTCCGTGGTCAGGAAAAAAGACAGATTTTTGAAAAATTTCAAGATCTGTCAATTATTGTCCAAATTATTTTTATTTCACATCTAGACATGTGAAATGTATGAACTATGGCAAAAAAGTGAAAAAAAAATTGGTTTGATTTTTTCGTACTTTTCAGATTTTCTTAGTTTTCATTTAAGGTCCGTGGTCAGGAAAAAAGACAGATTTTTGAAAAATTTCAAAATCTGTCAATTATTGTCCAAATTATTTTTATTTCACATCTAGACATGTGAAATGTATGAACTATGGCAAAAAAAGTGAAAAAAGAATTGGTCTGATTTTTTCGTACTTTTCAGATTTTTTTAATTTCCGCAGTCAGGATGAAAGAAAGTTTTTTTTTTACAAATTTCAAAATCTGTCAATTATTGTCCAAATTATTTTTATTTCACATCTAGACATGTGAAATGTATGAACTATGGCAAAAAAGTGAAAAAAAAATTGGTTTGATTTTTTCGTACTTTTCAGGTTTTCTTAGTTTTCATTTAAGGTCCTTGGTCAGGAAAAAAGACAGATTTTTGAAAAATTTCAAAATCTGTCAATTATTGTCCAAATTATTTTTATTTCACATCTAGACATGTGAAATGTATGAACTATGGCAAAAAAGTGAAAAAAAAATTGGTTTGATTTTTTCGTACTTTTCAGATTTTCTTAGTTTTCATTTAAGGTCCGTGGTCAGGAAAAAAGACAGATTTTTGAAAAATTTCAAAATCTGTCAATTATTGTCCAAATTATTTTTATTTCACATCTAGACATGTGAAATGTATGAACTATGGCAAAAAAAAGTGAAAAAAAAATTGGTCTGATTTTTTCGTACTTTTCAGATTTTTTTAATTTTCGTGGTCAGGATGAGAGAAAGTTTTTTTTTTTTACAAATTTCAAAATCTGTCAATTATTGTCCAAATTATTTTTATTTCACATCTAGACATGTGAAATGTATGAACTATGGAAAAAGTGAAAAAAAAATTGGTTTGATTTTTTCGTACTTTTCAGATTTTCTTAGTTTTCATTTAAGGTCCGTGGTCAGGAAAAAAGACAGATTTTTGAAAAATTTCAAAATCTGTCAATTATTGTCCAAATTATTTTTATTTCACATCTAGACATGTGAAATGTATGAACTATGGCAAAAAAAAGTGAAAAAAAAATTGGTCTGATTTTTTCGTACTTTTCAGATTTTTTTAATTTTCGTGGTCAGGATGAGAGAAAGTTTTTTTTTTACAAATTTCAAAATCTGTAAATTATTGTCCAAATTATTTTTATTTCACATCTAGACATGTGAAATGTATGAACTATGGCAAAAAATTTGAAAAAAAATTGGTTTGATTTTTTCGTACTTTTCAGATTTTCTTAGTTTTCATTTAAGGTCCGTGGTCAGGAAAAAAGACAGATTTTTGAAAAATTTCAAGATCTGTCAATTATTGTCCAAATTATTTTTATTTCACATCTAGACATGTGAAATGTATGAACTATGGCAAAAAAGTGAAAAAAAAATTGGTTTGATTTTTTCGTACTTTTCAGATTTTCTTAGTTTTCATTTAAGGTCCGTGGTCAGGAAAAAAGACAGATTTTTGAAAAATTTCAAAATCTGTCAATTATTGTCCAAATTATTTTTATTTCACATCTAGACATGTGAAATGTATGAACTATGGCAAAAAAAGTGAAAAAAGAATTGGTCTGATTTTTTCGTACTTTTCAGATTTTTTTAATTTCCGCAGTCAGGATGAAAGAAAGTTTTTTTTTTTACAAATTTCAAAATCTGTCAATTATTGTCCAAATTATTTTTATTTCACATCTAGACATGTGAAATGTATGAACTATGGCAAAAAAGTGAAAAAAAAATTGGTTTGATTTTTTCGTACTTTTCAGGTTTTCTTAGTTTTCATTTAAGGTCCTTGGTCAGGAAAAAAGACAGATTTTTGAAAAATTTCAAAATCTGTCAATTATTGTCCAAATTATTTTTATTTCACATCTAGACATGTGAAATGTATGAACTATGGCAAAAAAGTGAAAAAAAAATTGGTTTGATTTTTTCGTACTTTTCAGATTTTCTTAGTTTTCATTTAAGGTCCGTGGTCAGGAAAAAAGACAGATTTTTGAAAAATTTCAAAATCTGTCAATTATTGTCCAAATTATTTTTATTTCACATCTAGACATGTGAAATGTATGAACTATGGCAAAAAAAAGTGAAAAAAAAATTGGTCTGATTTTTTCGTACTTTTCAGATTTTTTTAATTTTCGTGGTCAGGATGAGAGAAAGTTTTTTTTTTTACAAATTTCAAAATCTGTCAATTATTGTCCAAATTATTTTTATTTCACATCTAGACATGTGAAATGTATGAACTATGGAAAAAGTGAAAAAAAAATTGGTTTGATTTTTTCGTACTTTTCAGATTTTCTTAGTTTTCATTTAAGGTCCGTGGTCAGGAAAAAAGACAGATTTTTGAAAAATTTCAAAATCTGTCAATTATTGTCCAAATTATTTTTATTTCACATCTAGACATGTGAAATGTATGAACTATGGCAAAAAAAAGTGAAAAAAAAATTGGTCTGATTTTTTCGTACTTTTCAGATTTTTTTAATTTTCGTGGTCAGGATGAGAGAAAGTTTTTTTTTTTACAAATTTCAAAATCTGTAAATTATTGTCCAAATTATTTTTATTTCACATCTAGACATGTGAAATGTATGAACTATGGCAAAAAATTTGAAAAAAAATTGGTTTGATTTTTTCGTACTTTTCAGATTTTCTTAGTTTTCATTTAAGGTCCGTGGTCAGGAAAAAAGACAGATTTTTGAAAAATTTCAAGATCTGTCAATTATTGTCCAAATTATTTTTATTTCACATCTAGACATGTGAAATGTATGAACTATGGCAAAAAAGTGAAAAAAAAATTGGTTTGATTTTTTCGTACTTTTCAGATTTTCTTAGTTTTCATTTAAGGTCCGTGGTCAGGAAAAAAGACAGATTTTTTAAAAATTTCAAAATCTGTCAATTATTGTCCAAATTATTTTTATTTCACATCTAGACATGTGAAATGTATGAACTATGGCAAAAAAAGTGAAAAAAGAATTGGTCTGATTTTTTCGTACTTTTCAGATTTTTTTAATTTCCGCAGTCAGGATGAAAGAAAGTTTTTTTTTTACAAATTTCAAAATCTGTCAATTATTGTCCAAATTATTTTTATTTCACATCTAGACATGTGAAATGTATGAACTATGGCAAAAAAGTGAAAAAAAAATTGGTTTGATTTTTTCGTACTTTTCAGATTTTCTTAGTTTTCATTTAAGGTCCGTGGTCAGGAAAAAAGACAGATTTTTGAAAAATTTCAAAATCTGTCAATTATTGTCCAAATTATTTTTATTTCACATCTAGACATGTGAAATGTATGAACTATGGCAAAAAAGTAAAAAAAAAAATTGGTTTGATTTTTTCGTACTTTTCAGATTTTCTTAGTTTTCATTTAAGGTCCGTGGTCAGGAAAAAAGACAGATTTTTGAAAAATTTCAAAATCTGTCAATTATTGTCCAAATTATTTTTATTTCACATCTAGACATGTGAAATGTATGAACTATGGCAAAAAAAGTGAAAAAAGAATTGGTCTGATTTTTTCGTACTTTTCAGATTTTTTTAATTTCCGCAGTCAGGATGAAAGAAAGTTTTTTTTTTACAAATTTCAAAATCTGTCAATTATTGTCCAAATTATTTTTATTTCACATCTAGACATGTGAAATGTATGAACTATGGCAAAAAAGTGAAAAAAAAATTGGTTTGATTTTTTCGTACTTTTCAGGTTTTCTTAGTTTTCATTTAAGGTCCTTGGTCAGGAAAAAAGACAGATTTTTGAAAAATTTCAAAATCTGTCAATTATTGTCCAAATTATTTTTATTTCACATCTAGACATGTGAAATGTATGAACTATGGCAAAAAAGTGAAAAAAAAATTGGTTTGATTTTTTCGTACTTTTCAGATTTTCTTAGTTTTCATTTAAGGTCCGTGGTCAGGAAAAAAGACAGATTTTTGAAAAATTTCAAAATCTGTCAATTATTGTCCAAATTATTTTTATTTCACATCTAGACATGTGAAATGTATGAACTATGGCAAAAAAGTAAAAAAAAAAATTGGTTTGATTTTTTCGTACTTTTCAGATTTTCTTAGTTTTCATTTAAGGTCCGTGGTCAGGAAAAAAGACAGATTTTTGAAAAATTTCAAAATCTGTCAATTATTGTCAAAATTATTTTTATTTCACATCTAGACATGTGAAATGTATGAACTATGGCAAAAAAAAGTGAAAAAAAAATTGGTCTGATTTTTTCGTACTTTTCAGATTTTTTTAATTTTCGTGGTCAGGATGAGAGAAAGTTTTTTTTTTACAAATTTCAAAATCTGTCAATTATTGTCCAAATTATTTTTATTTCACATCTAGACATGTGAAATGTATGAACTATGGCAAAAAAGTGAAAAAAAAATTGGTTTGATTTTTTCGTACTTTTCAGATTTTCTTAGTTTTCATTTAAGGTCCGTGGTCAGGAAAAAAGACAGATTTTTGAAAAATTTCAAAATCTGTCAATTATTGTCCAAATTATTTTTATTTCACATCTAGACATGTGAAATGTATGAACTATGGCAAAAAAAAGTGAAAAAAAAATTGGTCTGATTTTTTCGTACTTTTCAGATTTTTTTAATTTTCGTGGTCAGGATGAGAGAAAGTTTTTTTTTTACAAATTTCAAAATCTGTAAATTATTGTCCAAATTATTTTTATTTCACATCTAGACATGTGAAATGTATGAACTATGGAAAAAGTGAAAAAAAAATTGGTTTGATTTTTTCGTACTTTTCAGATTTTCTTAGTTTTCATTTAAGGTCCGTGGTCAGGAAAAAAGACAGATTTTTGAAAAATTTCAAAATCTGTCAATTATTGTCCAAATTATTTTTATTTCACATCTAGACATGTGAAATGTATGAACTATGGCAAAAAAAGTGAAAAAAGAATTGGTCTGATTTTTTCGTACTTTTCAGATTTTTTTAATTTCCGCAGTCAGGATGAAAGAAAGTTTTTTTTTTACAAATTTCAAAATCTGTCAATTATTGTCCAAATTATTTTTATTTCACATCTAGACATGTGAAATGTATGAACTATGGCAAAAAAGTGAAAAAAAAATTGGTTTGATTTTTTCGTACTTTTCAGGTTTTCTTAGTTTTCATTTAAGGTCCTTGGTCAGGAAAAAAGACAGATTTTTGAAAAATTTCAAAATCTGTCAATTATTGTCCAAATTATTTTTATTTCACATCTAGACATGTGAAATGTATGAACTATGGCAAAAAAGTGAAAAAAAAATTGGTTTGATTTTTTCGTACTTTTCAGATTTTCTTAGTTTTCATTTAAGGTCCGTGGTCAGGAAAAAAGACAGATTTTTGAAAATTTTCAAAATCTGTCAATTATTGTCCAAATTATTTTTATTTCACATCTAGACATGTGAAATGTATGAACTATGGCAAAAAAGTAAAAAAAAAAATTGGTTTGATTTTTTCGTACTTTTCAGATTTTCTTAGTTTTCATTTAAGGTCCGTGGTCAGGAAAAAAGACAGATTTTTGAAAAATTTCAAAATCTGTCAATTATTGTCAAAATTATTTTTATTTCACATCTAGACATGTGAAATGTATGAACTATGGCAAAAAAAAGTGAAAAAAAAATTGGTCTGATTTTTTCGTACTTTTCAGATTTTTTTAATTTTCGTGGTCAGGATGAGAGAAAGTTTTTTTTTTACAAATTTCAAAATCTGTCAATTATTGTCCAAATTATTTTTATTTCACATCTAGACATGTGAAATGTATGAACTATGGCAAAAAAGTGAAAAAAAAATTGGTTTGATTTTTTCGTACTTTTCAGATTTTCTTAGTTTTCATTTAAGGTCCGTGGTCAGGAAAAAAGACAGATTTTTGAAAAATTTCAAAATCTGTCAATTATTGTCCAAATTATTTTTATTTCACATCTAGACATGTGAAATGTATGAACTATGGCAAAAAAAAGTGAAAAAAAAATTGGTCTGATTTTTTCGTACTTTTCAGATTTTTTTAATTTTCGTGGTCAGGATGAGAGAAAGTTTTTTTTTTACAAATTTCAAAATCTGTAAATTATTGTCCAAATTATTTTTATTTCACATCTAGACATGTGAAATGTATGAACTATGGCAAAAAAGTGAAAAAAAAATTGGTTTGATTTTTTCGTACTTTTCAGATTTTCTTAGTTTTCATTTAAGGTCCGTGGTCAGGAAAAAAGACAGATTTTTGAAAAATTTCAAAATCTGTCAATTATTGTCCAAATTATTTTTATTTCACATCTAGACATGTGAAATGTATGAACTATGGCAAAAAAAAGTGAAAAAAAAATTGGTCTGATTTTTTCGTACTTTTCAGATTTTTTTAATTTTCGTGGTCAGGATGAGAGAAAGTTTTTTTTTTACAAATTTCAAAATCTGTCAATTATTGTCCAAATTATTTTTATTTCACATCTAGACATGTGAAATGTATGAACTATGGCAAAAAAGTGAAAAAAAAAATTGGTTTGATTTTTTCGTACTTTTCAGATTTTCTTAGTTTTCATTTAAGGTCCGTGGTCAGGAAAAAAGACAGATTTTTGAAAAATTTCAAAATCTGTCAATTATTGTCAAAATTATTTTTATTTCACATCTAGACATGTGAAATGTATGAACTATGGCAAAAAAAAGTGAAAAAAAAATTGGTCTGATTTTTTCGTACTTTTCAGATTTTTTTAATTTTCGTGGTCAGGATGAGAGAAAGTTTTTTTTTTACAAATTTCAAAATCTGTAAATTATTGTCCAAATTATTTTTATTTCACATCTAGACATGTGAAATGTATGAACTATGGCAAAAAAGTGAAAAAAAAATTGGTTTGATTTTTTCGTACTTTTCAGATTTTCTTAGTTTTCATTTAAGGTCCGTGGTCAGGAAAAAAGACAGATTTTTGAAAAATTTCAAAATCTGTCAATTATTGTCCAAATTATTTTTATTTCACATCTAGACATGTGAAATGTATGAACTATGGCAAAAAAAAGTGAAAAAAAAATTGGTCTGATTTTTTCGTACTTTTCAGATTTTTTTAATTTTCGTGGTCAGGATGAGAGAAAGTTTTTTTTTTACAAATTTCAAAATCTGTAAATTATTGTCCAAATTATTTTTATTTCACATCTAGACATGTGAAATGTATGAACTATGGCAAAAAATTTGAAAAAAAATTGGTTTGATTTTTTCGTACTTTTCAGATTTTCTTAGTTTTCATTTAAGGTCCGTGGTCAGGAAAAAAGACAGATTTTTGAAAAATTTCAAGATCTGTCAATTATTGTCCAAATTATTTTTATTTCACATCTAGACATGTGAAATGTATGAACTATGGCAAAAAAGTGGAAAAAAAATTGGTTTGATTTTTTCGTACTTTTCAGATTTTCTTAGTTTTCATTTAAGGTCCGTGGTCAGGAAAAAAGACAGATTTTTGAAAAATTTCAAAATCTGTCAATTATTGTCAAAATTATTTTTATTTCACATCTAGACATGTGAAATGTATGAACTATGGCAAAAAAAGTGAAAAAAGAATTGGTCTGATTTTTTCGTACTTTTCAGATTTTTTTAATTTCCGCAGTCAGGATGAAAGAAAGTTTTTTTTTTACAAATTTCAAAATCTGTCAATTATTGTCCAAATTATTTTTATTTCACATCTAGACATGTGAAATGTATGAACTATGGCAAAAAAGTGAAAAAAAAATTGGTTTGATTTTTTCGTACTTTTCAGATTTTCTTAGTTTTCATTTAAGGTCCGTGGTCAGGAAAAAAGACAGATTTTTGAAAAATTTCAAAATCTGTCAATTATTGTCCAAATTATTTTCATTTCACATCTAGACATGTGAAATGTATGAACTATGGCAAAAAAAGTGAAAAAAAAATTGGTCTGATTTTTTCGTACTTTTCAGATTTTTTTAATTTTCGTGGTCAGGATGAGAGAAAGTTTTTTTTTTACAAATTTCAAAATCTGTAAATTATTGTCCAAATTATTTTTATTTCACATCTAGACATGTGAAATGTATGAACTATGGCAAAAAAGTGAAAAAAAAATTGGTTTGATTTTTTCGTACTTTTCAGATTTTCTTAGTTTTCATTTAAGGTCCGTGGTCAGGAAAAAAGACAGATTTTTGAAAAATTTCAAAATCTGTCAATTATTGTCCAAATTATTTTTATTTCACATCTAGACATGTGAAATGTATGAACTATGGCAAAAAAGTGAAAAAAAAATTGGTTTGATTTTTTCGTACTTTTCAGATTTTCTTAGTTTTCATTTAAGGTCCGTGGTCAGGAAAAAAGACAGATTTTTGAAAAATTTCAAAATCTGTCAATTATTGTCCAAATTATTTTTATTTCACATCTAGACATGTGAAATGTATGAACTATGGCAAAAAAAGTGAAAAAAAAATTGGTCTGATTTTTTCGTACTTTTCAGATTTTTTTAATTTCCGCAGTCAGGATGAAAGAAAGTTTTTTTTTTACAAATTTCAAAATCTGTCAATTATTGTCCAAATTATTTTTATTTCACATCTAGACATGTGAAATGTATGAACTATGGCAAAAAAGTGAACAAAAAAATTGGTTTGATTTTTTCGTACTTTTCAGATTTTCTTAGTTTTCATTTAAGGTCCGTGGTCAGGAAAAAAGACAGATTTTTGAAAAATTTCAAAATCTGTCAATTATTGTCCAAATTATTTTTATTTCACATCTAGACATGTGAAATGTATGAACTATGGCAAAAAAAGTGAAAAAAGAATTGGTCTGATTTTTTCGTACTTTTCAGATTTTTTTAATTTCCGCAGTCAGGATGAAAGAAAGTTTTTTTTTTACAAATTTCAAAATCTGTAAATTATTGTCCAAATTATTTTTATTTCACATCTAGACATGTGAAATGTATGAACTATGGCAAAAAATTTGAAAAAAAATTGGTTTGATTTTTTCGTACTTTTCAGATTTTCTTAGTTTTCATTTAAGGTCCGTGGTCAGGAAAAAAGACAGATTTTTGAAAAATTTCAAGATCTGTCAATTATTGTCCAAATTATTTTTATTTCACATCTAGACATGTGAAATGTATGAACTATGGCAAAAAAGTGAAAAAAAAATTGGTTTGATTTTTTCGTACTTTTCAGATTTTCTTAGTTTTCATTTAAGGTCCGTGGTCAGGAAAAAAGACAGATTTTTGAAAAATTTCAAAATCTGTCAATTATTGTCAAAATTATTTTTATTTCACATCTAGACATGTGAAATGTATGAACTATGGCAAAAAAAGTGAAAAAAGAATTGGTCTGATTTTTTCGTACTTTTCAGATTTTTTTAATTTCCGCAGTCAGGATGAAAGAAAGTTTTTTTTTTACAAATTTCAAAATCTGTCAATTATTGTCCAAATTATTTTTATTTCACATCTAGACATGTGAAATGTATGAACTATGGCAAAAAAGTGAAAAAAAAATTGGTTTGATTTTTTCGTACTTTTCAGATTTTCTTAGTTTTCATTTAAGGTCCTTGGTCAGGAAAAAAGACAGATTTTTGAAAAATTTCAAAATCTGTCAATTATTGTCCAAATTATTTTTATTTCACATCTAGACATGTGAAATGTATGAACTATGGCAAAAAAGTGAAAAAAAAATTGGTTTGATTTTTTCGTACTTTTCAGATTTTCTTAGTTTTCATTTAAGGTCCGTGGTCAGGAAAAAAGACAGATTTTTGAAAAATTTCAAAATCTGTCAATTATTGTCAAAATTATTTTTATTTCACATCTAGACATGTGAAATGTATGAACTATGGCAAAAAAGTGAAAAAAAAATTGGTTTTATTTTTTCGTACTTTTCAGATTTTCTTAGTTTTCATTTAAGGTCCGTGGTCAGGAAAAAAGACAGATTTTTGAAAAATTTCAAAATCTGTCAATTATTGTCCAAATTATTTTTATTTCACATCTAGACATGTGAAATGTATGAACTATGGCAAAAAAGTGAACAAAAAAATTGGTTTGATTTTTTCGTACTTTTCAGATTTTCTTAGTTTTCATTTAAGGTCCGTGGTCAGGAAAAAAGACAGATTTTTGAAAAATTTCAAAATCTGTCAATTATTGTCCAAATTATTTTCATTTCACATCTAGACATGTGAAATGTATGAACTATGGCAAAAAAAGTGAAAAAAAAATTGGTCTGATTTTTTCGTACTTTTCAGATTTTTTTAATTTTCGTGGTCAGGATGAGAGAAAGTTTTTTTTTTACAAATTTCAAAATCTGTAAATTATTGTCCAAATTATTTTTATTTCACATCTAGACATGTGAAATGTATGAACTATGGCAAAAAAGTGAAAAAAAAATTGGTTTGATTTTTTCGTACTTTTCAGATTTTCTTAGTTTTCATTTAAGGTCCGTGGTCAGGAAAAAAGACAGATTTTTGAAAAATTTCAAAATCTGTCAATTATTGTCAAAATTATTTTTATTTCACATCTAGACATGTGAAATGTATGAACTATGGCAAAAAAAGTGAAAAAAGAATTGGTCTGATTTTTTCGTACTTTTCAGATTTTTTTAATTTCCGCAGTCAGGATGAAAGAAAGTTTTTTTTTTACAAATTTCAAAATCTGTCAATTATTGTCCAAATTATTTTTATTTCACATCTAGACATGTGAAATGTATGAACTATGGCAAAAAAGTGAACAAAAAAATTGGTTTGATTTTTTCGTACTTTTCAGATTTTCTTAGTTTTCATTTAAGGTCCGTGGTCAGGAAAAAAGACAGATTTTTGAAAAATTTCAAAATCTGTCAATTATTGTCAAAATTATTTTTATTTCACATCTAGACATGTGAAATGTATGAACTATGGCAAAAAAGTGAAAAAAAAATTGGTTTGATTTTTTCGTACTTTTCAGATTTTCTTAGTTTTCATTTAAGGTCCTTGGTCAGGAAAAAAGACAGATTTTTGAAAAATTTCAAAATCTGTCAATTATTGTCCAAATTATTTTTATTTCACATCTAGACATGTGAAATGTATGAACTATGGCAAAAAAGTGAAAAAAAAATTGGTTTGATTTTTTCGTACTTTTCAGATTTTCTTAGTTTTCATTTAAGGTCCGTGGTCAGGAAAAAAGACAGATTTTTGAAAAATTTCAAGATCTGTCAATTATTGTCCAAATTATTTTTATTTCACATCTAGACATGTGAAATGTATGAACTATGGCAAAAAAGTGAAAAAAAAATTGGTTTGATTTTTTCGTACTTTTCAGATTTTCTTAGTTTTCATTTAAGGTCCGTGGTCAGGAAAAAAGACAGATTTTTGAAAAATTTCAAAATCTGTCAATTATTGTCCAAATTATTTTTATTTCACATCTAGACATGTGAAATGTATGAACTATGGCAAAAAAAAGTGAAAAAAAAATTGGTCTGATTTTTTCGTACTTTTCAGATTTTTTTAATTTTCGTGGTCAGGATGAGAGAAAGTTTTTTTTTTACAAATTTCAAAATCTGTAAATTATTGTCCAAATTATTTTTATTTCACATCTAGACATGTGAAATGTATGAACTATGGCAAAAAAGTGAAAAAAAAATTGGTTTGATTTTTTCGTACTTTTCAGATTTTCTTAGTTTTCATTTAAGGTCCGTGGTCAGGAAAAAAGACAGATTTTTGAAAAATTTCAAAATCTGTCAATTATTGTCCAAATTATTTTTATTTCACATCTAGACATGTGAAATGTATGAACTATGGCAAAAAAAGTGAAAAAAAAATTGGTCTGATTTTTTCGTACTTTTCAGATTTTTTTAATTTTCGTGGTCAGGATGAGAGAAAGTTTTTTTTTTACAAATTTCAAAATCTGTAAATTATTGTCCAAATTATTTTTATTTCACATCTAGACATGTGAAATGTATAAACTATGGCAAAAAATTTGAAAAAAAATTGGTTTGATTTTTTCGTACTTTTCAGATTTTCTTAGTTTTCATTTAAGGTCCGTGGTCAGGAAAAAAGACAGATTTTTGAAAAATTTCAAGATCTGTCAATTATTGTCCAAATTATTTTTATTTCACATCTAGACATGTGAAATGTATGAACTATGGCAAAAAAGTGAAAAAAAAATTGGTTTGATTTTTTCGTACTTTTCAGATTTTCTTAGTTTTCATTTAAGGTCCGTGGTCAGGAAAAAAGACAGATTTTTGAAAAATTTCAAAATCTGTCAATTATTGTCAAAATTATTTTTATTTCACATCTAGACATGTGAAATGTATGAACTATGGCAAAAAAAGTGAAAAAAGAATTGGTCTGATTTTTTCGTACTTTTCAGATTTTTTTAATTTCCGCAGTCAGGATGAAAGAAAGTTTTTTTTTTACAAATTTCAAAATCTGTCAATTATTGTCCAAATTATTTTTATTTCACATCTAGACATGTGAAATGTATGAACTATGGCAAAAAAGTGAAAAAAAAATTGGTTTGATTTTTTCGTACTTTTCAGATTTTCTTAGTTTTCATTTAAGGTCCGTGGTCAGGAAAAAAGACAGATTTTTGAAAAATTTCAAAATCTGTCAATTATTGTCCAAATTATTTTTATTTCACATCTAGACATGTGAAATGTATGAACTATGGCAAAAAAAGTGAAAAAAAAATTGGTCTGATTTTTTCGTACTTTTCAGATTTTTTTAATTTCCGCAGTCAGGATGAAAGAAAGTTTTTTTTTTACAAATTTCAAAATCTGTCAATTATTGTCCAAATTATTTTTATTTCACATCTAGACATGTGAAATGTATGAACTATGGCAAAAAAGTGAACAAAAAAATTGGTTTGATTTTTTCGTACTTTTCAGATTTTCTTAGTTTTCATTTAAGGTCCGTGGTCAGGAAAAAAGACAGATTTTTGAAAAATTTCAAAATCTGTCAATTATTGTCCAAATTATTTTTATTTCACATCTAGACATGTGAAATGTATGAACTATGGCAAAAAAAAGTGAAAAAAAAATTGGTCTGATTTTTTCGTACTTTTCAGATTTTTTTAATTTTCGTGGTCAGGATGAGAGAAAGTTTTTTTTTTACAAATTTCAAAATCTGTAAATTATTGTCCAAATTATTTTTATTTCACATCTAGACATGTGAAATGTATGAACTATGGCAAAAAATTTGAAAAAAAATTGGTTTGATTTTTTCGTACTTTTCAGATTTTCTTAGTTTTCATTTAAGGTCCGTGGTCAGGAAAAAAGACAGATTTTTGAAAAATTTCAAGATCTGTCAATTATTGTCCAAATTATTTTTATTTCACATCTAGACATGTGAAATGTATGAACTATGGCAAAAAAGTGAAAAAAAAATTGGTTTGATTTTTTCGTACTTTTCAGATTTTCTTAGTTTTCATTTAAGGTCCGTGGTCAGGAAAAAAGACAGATTTTTGAAAAATTTCAAAATCTGTCAATTATTGTCAAAATTATTTTTATTTCACATCTAGACATGTGAAATGTATGAACTATGGCAAAAAAAGTGAAAAAAGAATTGGTCTGATTTTTTCGTACTTTTCAGATTTTTTTAATTTCCGCAGTCAGGATGAAAGAAAGTTTTTTTTTTACAAATTTCAAAATCTGTCAATTATTGTCCAAATTATTTTTATTTCACATCTAGACATGTGAAATGTATGAACTATGGCAAAAAAGTGAAAAAAAAATTGGTTTGATTTTTTCGTACTTTTCAGATTTTCTTAGTTTTCATTTAAGGTCCGTGGTCAGGAAAAAAGACAGATTTTTGAAAAATTTCAAAATCTGTCAATTATTGTCAAAATTATTTTTATTTCACATCTAGACATGTGAAATGTATGAACTATGGCAAAAAAAGTGAAAAAAGAATTGGTCTGATTTTTTCGTACTTTTCAGATTTTTTTAATTTCCGCAGTCAGGATGAAAGAAAGTTTTTTTTTTACAAATTTCAAAATCTGTCAATTATTGTCCAAATTATTTTTATTTCACATCTAGACATGTGAAATGTATGAACTATGGCAAAAAAGTGAAAAAAAAATTGGTTTGATTTTTTCGTACTTTTCAGATTTTCTTAGTTTTCATTTAAGGTCCTTGGTCAGGAAAAAAGACAGATTTTTGAAAAATTTCAAAATCTGTCAATTATTGTCCAAATTATTTTTATTTCACATCTAGACATGTGAAATGTATGAACTATGGCAAAAAAAGTGAAAAAAGAATTGGTCTGATTTTTTCGTACTTTTCAGATTTTTTTAATTTCCGCAGTCAGGATGAAAGAAAGTTTTTTTTTTACAAATTTCAAAATCTGTCAATTATTGTCCAAATTATTTTTATTTCACATCTAGACATGTGAAATGTATGAACTATGGCAAAAAAGTGAAAAAAAAATTGGTTTGATTTTTTCGTACTTTTCAGATTTTCTTAGTTTTCATTTAAGGTCCTTGGTCAGGAAAAAAGACAGATTTTTGAAAAATTTCAAAATCTGTCAATTATTGTCCAAATTATTTTTATTTCACATCTAGACATGTGAAATGTATGAACTATGGCAAAAAAGTGAAAAAAAAATTGGTTTGATTTTTTCGTACTTTTCAGATTTTCTTAGTTTTCATTTAAGGTCCGTGGTCAGGAAAAAAGACAGATTTTTGAAAAATTTCAAAATCTGTCAATTATTGTCCAAATTATTTTTATTTCACATCTAGACATGTGAAATGTATGAACTATGGCAAAAAAAGTGAAAAAAAAATTGGTCTGATTTTTTCGTACTTTTCAGATTTTTTTAATTTTCGTGGTCAGGATGAGAGAAAGTTTTTTTTTTACAAATTTCAAAATCTGTCAATTATTGTCCAAATTATTTTTATTTCACATCTAGACATGTGAAATGTATGAACTATGGCAAAAAAGTGAAAAAAAAATTGGTTTGATTTTTTCGTACTTTTCAGATTTTCTTAGTTTTCATTTAAGGTCCTTGGTCAGGAAAAAAGACAGATTTTTGAAAAATTTCAAAATCTGTCAATTATTGTCCAAATTATTTTTATTTCACATCTAGACATGTGAAATGTATGAACTATGGCAAAAAAGTGAAAAAAAAATTGGTTTGATTTTTTCGTACTTTTCAGATTTTCTTAGTTTTCATTTAAGGTCCGTGGTCAGGAAAAAAGACAGATTTTTGAAAAATTTCAAAATCTGTCAATTATTGTCAAAATTATTTTTATTTCACATCTAGACATGTGAAATGTATGAACTATGGCAAAAAAGTGAAAAAAAAATTGGTTTTATTTTTTCGTACTTTTCAGATTTTCTTAGTTTTCATTTAAGGTCCGTGGTCAGGAAAAAAGACAGATTTTTGAAAAATTTCAAAATCTGTCAATTATTGTCCAAATTATTTTTATTTCACATCTAGACATGTGAAATGTATGAACTATGGCAAAAAAGTGAAAAAAAAATTGGTTTGATTTTTTCGTACTTTTCAGATTTTCTTAGTTTTCATTTAAGGTCCGTGGTCAGGAAAAAAGACAGATTTTTGAAAAATTTCAAAATGTGTCAATTATTGTCAAAATTATTTTTATTTCACATCTAGACATGTGAAATGTATGAACTATGGCAAAAAAGTGAAAAAAGAATTGGTCTGATTTTTTTGTACTTTTCAGATTTTTTTAATTTCCGCAGTCAGGATGAAAGAAAGTTTTTTTTTTACAAATTTCAAAATCTGTCAATTATTGTCCAAATTATTTTTATTTCACATCTAGACATGTGAAATGTATGAACTATGGCAAAAAAGTGAAAAAAAAATTGGTTTGATTTTTTCGTACTTTTCAGATTTTCTTAGTTTTCATTTAAGGTCCTTGGTCAGGAAAAAAGACAGATTTTTGAAAAATTTCAAAATCTGTCAATTATTGTCCAAATTATTTTTATTTCACATCTAGACATGTGAAATGTATGAACTATGGCAAAAAAGTGAAAAAAAAATTGGTTTGATTTTTTCGTACTTTTCAGATTTTCTTAGTTTTCATTTAAGGTCCGTGGTCAGGAAAAAAGACAGATTTTTGAAAAATTTCAAGATCTGTCAATTATTGTCCAAATTATTTTTATTTCACATCTAGACATGTGAAATGTATGAACTATGGCAAAAAAGTGAAAAAAAAATTGGTTTGATTTTTTCGTACTTTTCAGATTTTCTTAGTTTTCATTTAAGGTCCGTGGTCAGGAAAAAAGACAGATTTTTGAAAAATTTCAAAATCTGTCAATTATTGCCCAAATTATTTTCATTTCACATCTAGACATGTGAAATGTATGAACTATGGCAAAAAAAGTGAAAAAAAAATTGGTCTGATTTTTTCGTACTTTTCAGATTTTTTTAATTTTCGTGGTCAGGATGAGAGAAAGTTTTTTTTTTACAAATTTCAAAATCTGTAAATTATTGTCCAAATTATTTTTATTTCACATCTAGACATGTGAAATGTATGAACTATGGCAAAAAAGTGAAAAAAAAATTGGTTTGATTTTTTCATACTTTTCAGATTTTCTTAGTTTTCATTTAAGGTCCGTGGTCAGGAAAAAAGACAGATTTTTGAAAAATTTCAAAATCTGTCAATTATTGTCCAAATTATTTTTATTTCACATCTAGACATGTGAAATGTATGAACTATGGCAAAAAAAGTGAAAAAAAAATTGGTCTGATTTTTTCGTACTTTTCAGATTTTTTTAATTTTCGTGGTCAGGATGAAAGAAAGTTTTTTTTTTATAAATTTCAAAATCTGTCAATTATTGTCCAAATTATTTTTATTTCACATCTAGACATGTGAAATGTATGAACTATGGCAAAAAAGTGAAAAAAAAATTGGTTTGATTTTTTCGTACTTTTCAGATTTTCTTAGTTTTCATTTAAGGTCCGTGGTCAGGAAAAAAGACAGATTTTTGAAAAATTTCAAAATCTGTCAATTATTGTCCAAATTATTTTTATTTCACATCTAGACATGTGAAATGTATGAACTATGGCAAAAAAAAGTGAAAAAAAAATTGGTCTGATTTTTTCGTACTTATCAGATTTTTTTAATTTTCGTGGTCAGGATGAGAGAAAGTTTTTTTTTTACAAATTTCAAAATCTGTAAATTATTGTCCAAATTATTTTTATTTCACATCTAGACATGTGAAATGTATGAACTATGGCAAAAAAGTGAAAAAAAAATTGGTTTGATTTTTTCGTACTTTTCAGATTTTCTTAGTTTTCATTTAAGGTCCGTGGTCAGGAAAAAAGACAGATTTTTGAAAAATTTCAAGATCTGTCAATTATTGTCCAAATTATTTTTATTTCACATCTAGACATGTGAAATGTATGAACTATGGCAAAAAAGTGAAAAAAAAATTGGTTTGATTTTTTCGTACTTTTCAGATTTTCTTAGTTTTCATTTAAGGTCCGTGGTCAGGAAAAAAGACAGATTTTTGAAAAATTTCAAAATCTGTCAATTATTGTCCAAATTATTTTCATTTCACATCTAGACATGTGAAATGTATGAACTATGGCAAAAAAAGTGAAAAAAAAAT
The DNA here is from genome assembly GCF_018492685.1 of Alosa sapidissima. Classification (NCBI taxonomy): domain Eukaryota; kingdom Metazoa; phylum Chordata; class Actinopteri; order Clupeiformes; family Clupeidae; genus Alosa; species Alosa sapidissima. Next base: position 51,015 of record NW_024582164.1, on the reverse strand, counting down.
TGGTCTGATTTTTTCGTACTTTTCAGATTTTTTTAATTTTCGTGGTCAGGATGAGAGAAAGTTTTTTTTTTACAAATTTCAAAATCTGTAAATTATTGTCCAAATTATTTTTATTTCACATCTAGACATGTGAAATGTATGAACTATGGCAAAAAAGTGAAAAAAAAATTGGTTTAATTTTTTCGTACTTTTCAGATTTTCTTAGTTTTCATTTAAGGTCCGTGGTCAGGAAAAAAGACAGATTTTTGAAAAATTTCAAAATCTGTCAATTATTGTCCAAATTATTTTCATTTCACATCTAGACATGTGAAATGTATGAACTATGGCAAAAAAAGTGAAAAAAAAATTGGTCTGATTTTTTCGTACTTTTCAGATTTTTTTAATTTTCGTGGTCAGGATGAGAGAAAGTTTTTTTTTTACAAATTTCAAAATCTGTAAATTATTGTCCAAATTATTTTTATTTCACATCTAGACATGTGAAATGTATGAACTATGGCAAAAAAGTGAAAAAAAAATTGGTTTGATTTTTTCGTACTTTTCAGATTTTCTTAGTTTTCATTTAAGGTCCGTGGTCAGGAAAAAAGACAGATTTTTGAAAAATTTCAAAATCTGTCAATTATTGTCCAAATTATTTTTATTTCACATCTAGACATGTGAAATGTATGAACTATGGCAAAAAAAGTGAAAAAAAAATTGGTCTGATTTTTTCGTACTTTTCAGATTTTTTTAATTTTCGTGGTCAGGATGAGAGAAAGTTTTTTTTTTACAAATTTCAAAATCTGTAAATTATTGTCCAAATTATTTTTATTTCACATCTAGACATGTGAAATGTATGAACTATGGCAAAAAATTTGAAAAAAAATTGGTTTGATTTTTTCGTACTTTTCAGATTTTCTTAGTTTTCATTTAAGGTCCGTGGTCAGGAAAAAAGACAGATTTTTGAAAAATTTCAAAATCTGTCAATTATTGTCCAAATTATTTTTATTTCACATCTAGACATGTGAAATGTATGAACTATGGCAAAAAAGTGAAAAAAAAATTGGTTTGATTTTTTCGTACTTTTCAGATTTTCTTAGTTTTCATTTAAGGTCCGTGGTCAGGAAAAAAGACAGATTTTTGAAAAATTTCAAAATCTGTCAATTATTGTCAAAATTATTTTTATTTCACATCTAGACATGTGAAATGTATGAACTATGGCAAAAAAGTGAAAAAAAAATTGGTTTGATTTTTTCGTACTTTTCAGATTTTCTTAGTTTTCATTTAAGGTCCGTGGTCAGGAAAAAAGACAGATTTTTGAAAAATTTCAAAATCTGTCAATTATTGTCCAAATTATTTTTATTTCACATCTAGACATGTGAAATGTATGAACTATGGCAAAAAAGTGAAAAAAAAATTGGTTTGATTTTTTCGTACTTTTCAGATTTTCTTAGTTTTCATTTAAGGTCCGTGGTCAGGAAAAAAGACAGATTTTTGAAAAATTTCAAAATCTGTCAATTATTGTCCAAATTATTTTTATTTCACATCTAGACATGTGAAATGTATGAACTATGGCAAAAAAAGTGAAAAAAAAATTGGTCTGATTTTTTCGTACTTTTCAGATTTTTTTAATTTTCGTGGTCAGGATGAAAGAAAGTTTTTTTTTTACAAATTTCAAAATCTGTCAATTATTGTCCAAATTATTTTTATTTCACATCTAGACATGTGAAATGTATGAACTATGGCAAAAAAGTGAAAAAAAAATTGGTTTGATTTTTTCGTACTTTTCAGATTTTCTTAGTTTTCATTTAAGGTCCGTGGTCAGGAAAAAAGACAGATTTTTGAAAAATTTCAAAATCTGTCAATTATTGTCAAAATTATTTTTATTTCACATCTAGACATGTGAAATGTATGAACTATGGCAAAAAAGTGAAAAAAAAATTGGTTTGATTTTTTCGTACTTTTCAGATTTTCTTAGTTTTCATTTAAGGTCCGTGGTCAGGAAAAAAGACAGATTTTTGAAAAATTTCAAAATCTGTAAATTATTGTCCAAATTATTTTTATTTCACATCTAGACATGTGAAATGTATGAACTATGGCAAAAAAGTGAAAAAAAAATTGGTTTGATTTTTTCGTACTTTTCAGATTTTCTTAGTTTTCATTTAAGGTCCGTGGTCAGGAAAAAAGACAGATTTTTGAAAAATTTCAAAATCTGTCAATTATTGTCCAAATTATTTTCATTTCACATCTAGACATGTGAAATGTATGAACTATGGCAAAAAAAGTGAAAAAAAAATTGGTCTGATTTTTTCGTACTTTTCAGATTTTTTTAATTTTCGTGGTCAGGATGAGAGAAAGTTTTTTTTTTACAAATTTCAAAATCTGTAAATTATTGTCCAAATTATTTTTATTTCACATCTAGACATGTGAAATGTATGAACTATGGCAAAAAAGTGAAAAAAAAATTGGTTTGATTTTTTCGTACTTTTCAGATTTTCTTAGTTTTCATTTAAGGTCCGTGGTCAGGAAAAAAGACAGATTTTTGAAAAATTTCAAAATCTGTCAATTATTGTCCAAATTATTTTCATTTCACATCTAGACATGTGAAATGTATGAACTATGGCAAAAAAAGTGAAAAAAAAATTGGTCTGATTTTTTCGTACTTTTCAGATTTTTTTAATTTTCGTGGTCAGGATGAGAGAAAGTTTTTTTTTTACAAATTTCAAAATCTGTCAATTATTGTCCAAATTATTTTTATTTCACATCTAGACATGTGAAATGTATGAACTATGGCAAAAAAGTGAAAAAAAAATTGGTTTGATTTTTTCGTACTTTTCAGATTTTCTTAGTTTTCATTTAAGGTCCGTGGTCAGGAAAAAAGACAGATTTTTGAAAAATTTCAAAATCTGTCAATTATTGTCAAAATTATTTTTATTTCACATCTAGACATGTGAAATGTATGAACTATGGCAAAAAAGTGAAAAAAAAATTGGTTTGATTTTTTCGTACTTTTCAGATTTTCTTAGTTTTCATTTAAGGTCCGTGGTCAGGAAAAAAGACAGATTTTTGAAAAATTTCAAAATCTGTCAATTATTGTCAAAATTATTTTTATTTCACATCTAGACATGTGAAATGTATGAACTATGGCAAAAAAGTGAAAAAAAAATTGGTTTGATTTTTTCGTACTTTTCAGATTTTCTTAGTTTTCATTTAAGGTCCGTGGTCAGGAAAAAAGACAGATTTTTGAAAAATTTCAAAATCTGTCAATTATTGTCCAAATTATTTTCATTTCACATCTAGACATGTGAAATGTATGAACTATGGCAAAAAAAGTGAAAAAAAAATTGGTCTGATTTTTTCGTACTTTTCAGATTTTTTTAATTTTCGTGGTCAGGATGAGAGAAAGTTTTTTTTTTACAAATTTCAAAATCTGTAAATTATTGTCCAAATTATTTTTATTTCACATCTAGACATGTGAAATGTATGAACTATGGCAAAAAAGTGAAAAAAAAATTGGTTTGATTTTTTCGTACTTTTCAGATTTTCTTAGTTTTCATTTAAGGTCCGTGGTCAGGAAAAAAGACAGATTTTTGAAAAATTTCAAAATCTGTCAATTATTGTCCAAATTATTTTCATTTCACATCTAGACATGTGAAATGTATGAACTATGGCAAAAAAAGTGAAAAAAAAATTGGTCTGATTTTTTCGTACTTTTCAGATTTTTTTAATTTTCGTGGTCAGGATGAGAGAAAGTTTTTTTTTTACAAATTTCAAAATCTGTAAATTATTGTCCAAATTATTTTTATTTCACATCTAGACATGTGAAATGTATGAACTATGGCAAAAAAGTGAAAAAAAAATTGGTTTGATTTTTTCGTACTTTTCAGATTTTCTTAGTTTTCATTTAAGGTCCGTGGTCAGGAAAAAAGACAGATTTTTGAAAAATTTCAAAATCTGTCAATTATTGTCCAAATTATTTTTATTTCACATCTAGACATGTGAAATGTATGAACTATGGCAAAAAAAGTGAAAAAAAAATTGGTCTGATTTTTTCGTACTTTTCAGATTTTTTTAATTTTCGTGGTCAGGATGAGAGAAAGTTTTTTTTTTACAAATTTCAAAATCTGTAAATTATTGTCCAAATTATTTTTATTTCACATCTAGACATGTGAAATGTATGAACTATGGCAAAAAATTTGAAAAAAAATTGGTTTGATTTTTTCGTACTTTTCAGATTTTCTTAGTTTTCATTTAAGGTCCGTGGTCAGGAAAAAAGACAGATTTTTGAAAAATTTCAAAATCTGTCAATTATTGTCCAAATTATTTTTATTTCACATCTAGACATGTGAAATGTATGAACTATGGCAAAAAAGTGAAAAAAAAATTGGTTTGATTTTTTCGTACTTTTCAGATTTTCTTAGTTTTCATTTAAGGTCCGTGGTCAGGAAAAAAGACAGATTTTTGAAAAATTTCAAAATCTGTCAATTATTGTCAAAATTATTTTTATTTCACATCTAGACATGTGAAATGTATGAACTATGGCAAAAAAGTGAAAAAAAAATTGGTTTGATTTTTTCGTACTTTTCAGATTTTCTTAGTTTTCATTTAAGGTCCGTGGTCAGGAAAAAAGACAGATTTTTGAAAAATTTCAAAATCTGTCAATTATTGTCCAAATTATTTTTATTTCACATCTAGACATGTGAAATGTATGAACTATGGCAAAAAAAGTGAAAAAAAAATTGGTCTGATTTTTTCGTACTTTTCAGATTTTTTTAATTTTCGTGGTCAGGATGAGAGAAAGTTTTTTTTTTACAAATTTCAAAATCTGTAAATTATTGTCCAAATTATTTTTATTTCACATCTAGACATGTGAAATGTATGAACTATGGCAAAAAATTTGAAAAAAAATTGGTTTGATTTTTTCGTACTTTTCAGATTTTCTTAGTTTTCATTTAAGGTCCGTGGTCAGGAAAAAAGACAGATTTTTGAAAAATTTCAAAATCTGTCAATTATTGTCCAAATTATTTTTATTTCACATCTAGACATGTGAAATGTATGAACTATGGCAAAAAAAGTGAAAAAAAAATTGGTCTGATTTTTTCGTACTTTTCAGATTTTTTTAATTTTCGTGGTCAGGATGAGAGAAAGTTTTTTTTTTACAAATTTCAAAATCTGTAAATTATTGTCCAAATTATTTTTATTTCACATCTAGACATGTGAAATGTATGAACTATGGCAAAAAATTTGAAAAAAAATTGGTTTGATTTTTTCGTACTTTTCAGATTTTCTTAGTTTTCATTTAAGGTCCGTGGTCAGGAAAAAAGTCAGATTTTTGAAAAATTTCAAAATCTGTCAATTATTGTCCAAATTATTTTTATTTCACATCTAGACATGTGAAATGTATGAACTATGGCAAAAAAGTGAAAAAAAAATTGGTTTGATTTTTTCGTACTTTTCAGATTTTCTTAGTTTTCATTTAAGGTCCGTGGTCAGGAAAAAAGACAGATTTTTGAAAAATTTCAAAATCTGTCAATTATTGTCAAAATTATTTTTATTTCACATCTAGACATGTGAAATGTATGAACTATGGCAAAAAAGTGAAAAAAAAATTGGTTTTATTTTTTCGTACTTTTCAGATTTTCTTAGTTTTCATTTAAGGTCCGTGGTCAGGAAAAAAGACAGATTTTTGAAAAATTTCAAAATCTGTCAATTATTGTCCAAATTATTTTTATTTCACATCTAGACATGTGAAATGTATGAACTATGGCAAAAAAAGTGAAAAAAAAATTGGTCTGATTTTTTCGTACTTTTCAGATTTTTTTAATTTTCGTGGTCAGGATGAAAGAAAGTTTTTTTTTTACAAATTTCAAAATCTGTCAATTATTGTCCAAATTATTTTTATTTCACATCTAGACATGTGAAATGTATGAACTATGGCAAAAAAAGTGAAAAAAAAATTGGTCTGATTTTTTCGTACTTTTCAGATTTTTTTAATTTTCGTGGTCAGGATGAAAGAAAGTTTTTTTTTTACAAATTTCAAAATCTGTCAATTATTGTCCAAATTATTTTTATTTCACATCTAGACATGTGAAATGTATGAACTATGGCAAAAAAGTGAAAAAAAAATTGGTTTGATTTTTTCGTACTTTTCAGATTTTCTTAGTTTTCATTTAAGGTCCGTGGTCAGGAAAAAAGACAGATTTTTGAAAAATTTCAAAATCTGTCAATTATTGTCAAAATTATTTTTATTTCACATCTAGACATGTGAAATGTATGAACTATGGCAAAAAAGTGAAAAAAAAATTGGTTTGATTTTTTCGTACTTTTCAGATTTTCTTAGTTTTCATTTAAGGTCCGTGGTCAGGAAAAAAGACAGATTTTTGAAAAATTTCAAAATCTGTCAATTATTGTCCAAATTATTTTTATTTCACATCTAGACATGTGAAATGTATGAACTATGGCAAAAAAAGTGAAAAAAAAATTGGTCTGATTTTTTCGTACTTTTCAGATTTTTTTAATTTTCGTGGTCAGGATGAGAGAAAGTTTTTTTTTTACAAATTTCAAAATCTGTAAATTATTGTCCAAATTATTTTTATTTCACATCTAGACATGTGAAATGTATGAACTATGGCAAAAAATTTGAAAAAAAATTGGTTTGATTTTTTCGTACTTTTCAGATTTTCTTAGTTTTCATTTAAGGTCCGTGGTCAGGAAAAAAGACAGATTTTTGAAAAATTTCAAAATCTGTCAATTATTGTCAAAATTATTTTTATTTCACATCTAGACATGTGAAATGTATGAACTATGGCAAAAAAGTGAAAAAAAAATTGGTTTGATTTTTTCGTACTTTTCAGATTTTCTTAGTTTTCATTTAAGGTCCGTGGTCAGGAAAAAAGACAGATTTTTGAAAAATTTCAAAATCTGTCAATTATTGTCCAAATTATTTTCATTTCACATCTAGACATGTGAAATGTATGAACTATGGCAAAAAAAGTGAAAAAAAAATTGGTCTGATTTTTTCGTACTTTTCAGATTTTTTTAATTTTCGTGGTCAGGATGAGAGAAAGTTTTTTTTTTACAAATTTCAAAATCTGTAAATTATTGTCCAAATTATTTTTATTTCACATCTAGACATGTGAAATGTATGAACTATGGCAAAAAAGTGAAAAAAAAATTGGTTTGATTTTTTCGTACTTTTCAGATTTTCTTAGTTTTCATTTAAGGTCCGTGGTCAGGAAAAAAGACAGATTTTTGAAAAATTTCAAAATCTGTCAATTATTGTCCAAATTATTTTCATTTCACATCTAGACATGTGAAATGTATGAACTATGGCAAAAAAAGTGAAAAAAAAATTGGTCTGATTTTTTCGTACTTTTCAGATTTTTTTAATTTTCGTGGTCAGGATGAGAGAAAGTTTTTTTTTTACAAATTTCAAAATCTGTAAATTATTGTCCAAATTATTTTTATTTCACATCTAGACATGTGAAATGTATGAACTATGGCAAAAAAGTGAAAAAAAAATTGGTTTGATTTTTTCGTACTTTTCAGATTTTCTTAGTTTTCATTTAAGGTCCGTGGTCAGGAAAAAAGACAGATTTTTGAAAAATTTCAAAATCTGTCAATTATTGTCCAAATTATTTTTATTTCACATCTAGACATGTGAAATGTATGAACTATGGCAAAAAAGTGAAAAAAAAATTGGTTTGATTTTTTCGTACTTTTCAGATTTTCTTAGTTTTCATTTAAGGTCCGTGGTCAGGAAAAAAGACAGATTTTTGAAAAATTTCAAAATCTGTCAATTATTGTCCAAATTATTTTTATTTCACATCTAGACATGTGAAATGTATGAACTATGGCAAAAAAGTGAAAAAAAAATTGGTTTGATTTTTTCGTACTTTTCAGATTTTCTTAGTTTTCATTTAAGGTCCGTGGTCAGGAAAAAAGACAGATTTTTGAAAAATTTCAAAATCTGTCAATTATTGTCAAAATTATTTTTATTTCACATCTAGACATGTGAAATGTATGAACTATGGCAAAAAAGTGAAAAAAAAATTGGTTTGATTTTTTCGTACTTTTCAGATTTTCTTAGTTTTCATTTAAGGTCCGTGGTCAGGAAAAAAGACAGATTTTTGAAAAATTTCAAAATCTGTCAATTATTGTCCAAATTATTTTTATTTCACATCTAGACATGTGAAATGTATGAACTATGGCAAAAAAGTGAAAAAAAAATTGGTTTGATTTTTTCGTACTTTTCAGATTTTCTTAGTTTTCATTTAAGGTCCGTGGTCAGGAAAAAAGACAGATTTTTGAAAAATTTCAAAATCTGTCAATTATTGTCAAAATTATTTTTATTTCACATCTAGACATGTGAAATGTATGAACTATGGCAAAAAAGTGAAAAAAAAATTGGTTTGATTTTTTCGTACTTTTCAGATTTTCTTAGTTTTCATTTAAGGTCCGTGGTCAGGAAAAAAGACAGATTTTTGAAAAATTTCAAAATCTGTCAATTATTGTCCAAATTATTTTTATTTCACATCTAGACATGTGAAATGTATGAACTATGGCAAAAAAGTGAAAAAAAAATTGGTTTGATTTTTTCGTACTTTTCAGATTTTCTTAGTTTTCATTTAAGGTCCGTGGTCAGGAAAAAAGACAGATTTTTGAAAAATTTCAAAATCTGTCAATTATTGTCAAAATTATTTTTATTTCACATCTAGACATGTGAAATGTATGAACTATGGCAAAAAAGTGAAAAAAAAATTGGTTTGATTTTTTCGTACTTTTCAGATTTTCTTAGTTTTCATTTAAGGTCCGTGGTCAGGAAAAAAGACAGATTTTTGAAAAATTTCAAAATCTGTCAATTATTGTCCAAATTATTTTCATTTCACATCTAGACATGTGAAATGTATGAACTATGGCAAAAAAAGTGAAAAAAAAATTGGTCTGATTTTTTCGTACTTTTCAGATTTTTTTAATTTTCGTGGTCAGGATGAGAGAAAGTTTTTTTTTTACAAATTTCAAAATCTGTAAATTATTGTCCAAATTATTTTTATTTCACATCTAGACATGTGAAATGTATGAACTATGGCAAAAAAGTGAAAAAAAAATTGGTTTGATTTTTTCGTACTTTTCAGATTTTCTTAGTTTTCATTTAAGGTCCGTGGTCAGGAAAAAAGACAGATTTTTGAAAAATTTCAAAATCTGTCAATTATTGTCCAAATTATTTTCATTTCACATCTAGACATGTGAAATGTATGAACTATGGCAAAAAAAGTGAAAAAAAAATTGGTCTGATTTTTTCGTACTTTTCAGATTTTTTTAATTTTCGTGGTCAGGATGAGAGAAAGTTTTTTTTTTACAAATTTCAAAATCTGTAAATTATTGTCCAAATTATTTTTATTTCACATCTAGACATGTGAAATGTATGAACTATGGCAAAAAAGTGAAAAAAAAATTGGTTTGATTTTTTCGTACTTTTCAGATTTTCTTAGTTTTCATTTAAGGTCCGTGGTCAGGAAAAAAGACAGATTTTTGAAAAATTTCAAAATCTGTCAATTATTGTCCAAATTATTTTTATTTCACATCTAGACATGTGAAATGTATGAACTATGGCAAAAAAGTGAAAAAAAAATTGGTTTGATTTTTTCGTACTTTTCAGATTTTCTTAGTTTTCATTTAAGGTCCGTGGTCAGGAAAAAAGACAGATTTTTGAAAAATTTCAAAATCTGTCAATTATTGTCCAAATTATTTTTATTTCACATCTAGACATGTGAAATGTATGAACTATGGCAAAAAAGTGAAAAAAAAATTGGTTTGATTTTTTCGTACTTTTCAGATTTTCTTAGTTTTCATTTAAGGTCCGTGGTCAGGAAAAAAGACAGATTTTTGAAAAATTTCAAAATCTGTCAATTATTGTCAAAATTATTTTTATTTCACATCTAGACATGTGAAATGTATGAACTATGGCAAAAAAGTGAAAAAAAAAATTGGTTTGATTTTTTCGTACTTTTCAGATTTTCTTAGTTTTCATTTAAGGTCCGTGGTCAGGAAAAAAGACAGATTTTTGAAAAATTTCAAAATCTGTCAATTATTGTCAAAATTATTTTTATTTCACATCTAGACATGTGAAATGTATGAACTATGGCAAAAAAGTGAAAAAAAAATTGGTTTGATTTTTTCGTACTTTTCAGATTTTCTTAGTTTTCATTTAAGGTCCGTGGTCAGGAAAAAAGACAGATTTTTGAAAAATTTCAAAATCTGTCAATTATTGTCCAAATTATTTTCATTTCACATCTAGACATGTGAAATGTATGAACTATGGCAAAAAAAGTGAAAAAAAAATTGGTCTGATTTTTTCGTACTTTTCAGATTTTTTTAATTTTCGTGGTCAGGATGAGAGAAAGTTTTTTTTTTACAAATTTCAAAATCTGTAAATTATTGTCCAAATTATTTTTATTTCACATCTAGACATGTGAAATGTATGAACTATGGCAAAAAAGTGAAAAAAAAATTGGTTTGATTTTTTCGTACTTTTCAGATTTTCTTAGTTTTCATTTAAGGTCCGTGGTCAGGAAAAAAGACAGATTTTTGAAAAATTTCAAAATCTGTCAATTATTGTCAAAATTATTTTTATTTCACATCTAGACATGTGAAATGTATGAACTATGGCAAAAAAGTGAAAAAAAAATTGGTTTGATTTTTTCGTACTTTTCAGATTTTCTTAGTTTTCATTTAAGGTCCGTGGTCAGGAAAAAAGACAGATTTTTGAAAAATTTCAAAATCTGTCAATTATTGTCCAAATTATTTTCATTTCACATCTAGACATGTGAAATGTATGAACTATGGCAAAAAAAGTGAAAAAAAAATTGGTCTGATTTTTTCGTACTTTTCAGATTTTTTTAATTTTCATTTAAGGTCCGTGGTCAGGAAAAAAGACAGATTTTTGAAAAATTTCAAAATCTGTCAATTATTGTCAAAATTATTTTTATTTCACATCTAGACATGTGAAATGTATGAACTATGGCAAAAAAGTGAAAAAAAAATTGGTTTGATTTTTTCGTACTTTTCAGATTTTCTTAGTTTTCATTTAAGGTCCGTGGTCAGGAAAAAAGACAGATTTTTGAAAAATTTCAAAATCTGTCAATTATTGTCCAAATTATTTTCATTTCACATCTAGACATGTGAAATGTATGAACTATGGCAAAAAAAGTGAAAAAAAAATTGGTCTGATTTTTTCGTACTTTTCAGATTTTTTTAATTTTCGTGGTCAGGATGAGAGAAAGTTTTTTTTTTACAAATTTCAAAATCTGTAAATTATTGTCCAAATTATTTTTATTTCACATCTAGACATGTGAAATGTATGAACTATGGCAAAAAAGTGAAAAAAAAATTGGTTTGATTTTTTCGTACTTTTCAGATTTTCTTAGTTTTCATTTAAGGTCCGTGGTCAGGAAAAAAGACAGATTTTTGAAAAATTTCAAAATCTGTCAATTATTGTCCAAATTATTTTCATTTCACATCTAGACATGTGAAATGTATGAACTATGGCAAAAAAAGTGAAAAAAAAATTGGTCTGATTTTTTCGTACTTTTCAGATTTTTTTAATTTTCGTGGTCAGGATGAGAGAAAGTTTTTTTTTTACAAATTTCAAAATCTGTAAATTATTGTCCAAATTATTTTTATTTCACATCTAGACATGTGAAATGTATGAACTATGGCAAAAAAGTGAAAAAAAAATTGGTTTGATTTTTTCGTACTTTTCAGATTTTCTTAGTTTTCATTTAAGGTCCGTGGTCAGGAAAAAAGACAGATTTTTGAAAAATTTCAAAATCTGTCAATTATTGTCCAAATTATTTTTATTTCACATCTAGACATGTGAAATGTATGAACTATGGCAAAAAAAGTGAAAAAAAAATTGGTCTGATTTTTTCGTACTTTTCAGATTTTTTTAATTTTCGTGGTCAGGATGAGAGAAAGTTTTTTTTTTACAAATTTCAAAATCTGTAAATTATTGTCCAAATTATTTTTATTTCACATCTAGACATGTGAAATGTATGAACTATGGCAAAAAATTTGAAAAAAAATTGGTTTGATTTTTTCGTACTTTTCAGATTTTCTTAGTTTTCATTTAAGGTCCGTGGTCAGGAAAAAAGACAGATTTTTGAAAAATTTCAAAATCTGTCAATTATTGTCCAAATTATTTTTATTTCACATCTAGACATGTGAAATGTATGAACTATGGCAAAAAAGTGAAAAAAAAATTGGTTTGATTTTTTCGTACTTTTCAGATTTTCTTAGTTTTCATTTAAGGTCCGTGGTCAGGAAAAAAGACAGATTTTTGAAAAATTTCAAAATCTGTCAATTATTGTCAAAATTATTTTTATTTCACATCTAGACATGTGAAATGTATGAACTATGGCAAAAAAGTGAAAAAAAAATTGGTTTGATTTTTTCGTACTTTTCAGATTTTCTTAGTTTTCATTTAAGGTCCGTGGTCAGGAAAAAAGACAGATTTTTGAAAAATTTCAAAATCTGTCAATTATTGTCCAAATTATTTTTATTTCACATCTAGACATGTGAAATGTATGAACTATGGCAAAAAAATTGAAAAAAAAATTGGTCTGATTTTTTCGTACTTTTCAGATTTTTTTAATTTTCGTGGTCAGGATGAGAGAAAGTTTTTTTTTTACAAATTTCAAAATCTGTAAATTATTGTCCAAATTATTTTTATTTCACATCTAGACATGTGAAATGTATGAACTATGGCAAAAAATTTGAAAAAAAATTGGTTTGATTTTTTCGTACTTTTCAGATTTTCTTAGTTTTCATTTAAGGTCCGTGGTCAGGAAAAAAGACAGATTTTTGAAAAATTTCAAAATCTGTCAATTATTGTCCAAATTATTTTTATTTCACATCTAGACATGTGAAATGTATGAACTATGGCAAAAAAAGTGAAAAAAAAATTGGTCTGATTTTTTCGTACTTTTCAGATTTTTTTAATTTTCGTGGTCAGGATGAGAGAAAGTTTTTTTTTTACAAATTTCAAAATCTGTAAATTATTGTCCAAATTATTTTTATTTCACATCTAGACATGTGAAATGTATGAACTATGGCAAAAAATTTGAAAAAAAATTGGTTTGATTTTTTCGTACTTTTCAGATTTTCTTAGTTTTCATTTAAGGTCCGTGGTCAGGAAAAAAGTCAGATTTTTGAAAAATTTCAAAATCTGTCAATTATTGTCCAAATTATTTTTATTTCACATCTAGACATGTGAAATGTATGAACTATGGCAAAAAAGTGAAAAAAAAATTGGTTTTATTTTTTCGTACTTTTCAGATTTTCTTAGTTTTCATTTAAGGTCCGTGGTCAGGAAAAAAGACAGATTTTTGAAAAATTTCAAAATCTGTCAATTATTGTCAAAATTATTTTTATTTCACATCTAGACATGTGAAATGTATGAACTATGGCAAAAAAGTGAAAAAAAAATTGGTTTTATTTTTTCGTACTTTTCAGATTTTCTTAGTTTTCATTTAAGGTCCGTGGTCAGGAAAAAAGACAGATTTTTGAAAAATTTCAAAATCTGTCAATTATTGTCCAAATTATTTTTATTTCACATCTAGACATGTGAAATGTATGAACTATGGCAAAAAAAGTGAAAAAAAAATTGGTCTGATTTTTTCGTACTTTTCAGATTTTTTTAATTTTCGTGGTCAGGATGAAAGAAAGTTTTTTTTTTACAAATTTCAAAATCTGTCAATTATTGTCCAAATTATTTTTATTTCACATCTAGACATGTGAAATGTATGAACTATGGCAAAAAAAGTGAAAAAAAAATTGGTCTGATTTTTTCGTACTTTTCAGATTTTTTTAATTTTCGTGGTCAGGATGAAAGAAAGTTTTTTTTTTACAAATTTCAAAATCTGTCAATTATTGTCCAAATTATTTTTATTTCACATCTAGACATGTGAAATGTATGAACTATGGCAAAAAAGTGAAAAAAAAATTGGTTTGATTTTTTCGTACTTTTCAGATTTTCTTAGTTTTCATTTAAGGTCCGTGGTCAGGAAAAAAGACAGATTTTTGAAAAATTTCAAAATCTGTCAATTATTGTCAAAATTATTTTTATTTCACATCTAGACATGTGAAATGTATGAACTATGGCAAAAAAGTGAAAAAAAAATTGGTTTGATTTTTTCGTACTTTTCAGATTTTCTTAGTTTTCATTTAAGGTCCGTGGTCAGGAAAAAAGACAGATTTTTGAAAAATTTCAAAATCTGTCAATTATTGTCCAAATTATTTTTATTTCACATCTAGACATGTGAAATGTATGAACTATGGCAAAAAAGTGAAAAAAAAATTGGTTTGATTTTTTCGTACTTTTCAGATTTTCTTAGTTTTCATTTAAGGTCCGTGGTCAGGAAAAAAGACAGATTTTTGAAAAATTTCAAAATCTGTCAATTATTGTCCAAATTATTTTTATTTCACATCTAGACATGTGAAATGTATGAACTATGGCAAAAAAAGTGAAAAAAAAATTGGTCTGATTTTTTCGTACTTTTCAGATTTTTTTAATTTTCGTGGTCAGGATGAGAGAAAGTTTTTTTTTTACAAATTTCAAAATCTGTAAATTATTGTCCAAATTATTTTTATTTCACATCTAGACATGTGAAATGTATGAACTATGGCAAAAAAAGTGAAAAAAAAATTGGTCTGATTTTTTCGTACTTTTCAGATTTTTTTAATTTCCGCAGTCAGGATGAAAGAAAGTTTTTTTTTTACAAATTTCAAAATCTATCAATTATTGTCCAAATTATTTTTATTTCACATCTAGACATGTGAAATGTATGAACTATGGCAAAAAAGTGAAAAAAAAATTGATTTGATTTTTTCGTACTTTTCAGATTTTCTTAGTTTTCATTTAAGGTCCTTGGTCAGGAAAAAAGACAGATTTTTGAAAAATTTCAAAATCTGTCAATTATTGTCCAAATTATTTTTATTTCACATCTAGACATGTGAAATGTATGAACTATGGTAAAAAAAGTGAAAAAAAAATTGGTCTGATTTTTTCGTACTTTTCAGATTTTTTTAATTTTCGTGGTCAGGATGAAAGAAAGTTTTTTTTTTACAAATTTCAAAATCTGTCAATTATTGTCCAAATTATTTTTATTTCACATCTAGACATGTGAAATGTATGAACTATGGCAAAAAAGTGAAAAAAAAATTGGTTTGATTTTTTCGTACTTTTCAGATTTTCTTAGTTTTCATTTAAGGTCCGTGGTCAGGAAAAAAGACAGATTTTTGAAAAATTTCAAAATCTGTCAATTATTGTCAAAATTATTTTTATTTCACATCTAGACATGTGAAATGTATGAACTATGGCAAAAAAGTGAAAAAAAAATTGGTTTGATTTTTTCGTACTTTTCAGATTTTCTTAGTTTTCATTTAAGGTCCGTGGTCAGGAAAAAAGACAGATTTTTGAAAAATTTCAAAATCTGTCAATTATTGTCCAAATTATTTTTATTTCACATCTAGACATGTGAAATGTATGAACTATGGCAAAAAAAGTGAAAAAAAAATTGGTCTGATTTTTTCGTACTTTTCAGATTTTTTTAATTTTCGTGGTCAGGATGAGAGAAAGTTTTTTTTTTACAAATTTCAAAATCTGTAAATTATTGTCCAAATTATTTTTATTTCACATCTAGACATGTGAAATGTATGAACTATGGCAAAAAATTTGAAAAAAAATTGGTTTGATTTTTTCGTACTTTTCAGATTTTCTTAGTTTTCATTTAAGGTCCGTGGTCAGGAAAAAAGACAGATTTTTGAAAAATTTCAAAATCTGTCAATTATTGTCCAAATTATTTTTATTTCACATCTAGACATGTGAAATGTATGAACTATGGCAAAAAAGTGAAAAAAAAATTGGTTTGATTTTTTCGTACTTTTCAGATTTTCTTAGTTTTCATTTAAGGTCCGTGGTCAGGAAAAAAGACAGATTTTTGAAAAATTTCAAAATCTGTCAATTATTGTCAAAATTATTTTTATTTCACATCTAGACATGTGAAATGTATGAACTATGGCAAAAAAGTGAAAAAAAAATTGGTTTGATTTTTTCGTACTTTTCAGATTTTCTTAGTTTTCATTTAAGGTCCGTGGTCAGGAAAAAAGACAGATTTTTGAAAAATTTCAAAATCTGTCAATTATTGTCCAAATTATTTTTATTTCACATCTAGACATGTGAAATGTATGAACTATGGCAAAAAAGTGAAAAAAAAATTGGTTTGATTTTTTCGTACTTTTCAGATTTTCTTAGTTTTCATTTAAGGTCCGTGGTCAGGAAAAAAGACAGATTTTTGAAAAATTTCAAAATCTGTCAATTATTGTCAAAATTATTTTTATTTCACATCTAGACATGTGAAATGTATGAACTATGGCAAAAAAGTGAAAAAAAAATTGGTTTGATTTTTTCGTACTTTTCAGATTTTCATAGTTTTCATTTAAGGTCCGTGGTCAGGAAAAAAGACAGATTTTTGAAAAATTTCAAAATCTGTCAATTATTGTCCAAATTATTTTTATTTCACATCTAGACATGTGAAATGTATGAACTATGGCAAAAAAAAGTGAAAAAAAAATTGGTCTGATTTTTTCGTACTTATCAGATTTTTTTAATTTTCGTGGTCAGGATGAGAGAAAGTTTTTTTTTTACAAATTTCAAAATCTGTAAATTATTGTCCAAATTATTTTTATTTCACATCTAGACATGTGAAATGTATGAACTATGGCAAAAAAGTGAAAAAAAAATTGGTTTGATTTTTTCGTACTTTTCAGATTTTCTTAGTTTTCATTTAAGGTCCGTGGTCAGGAAAAAAGACAGATTTTTGAAAAATTTCAAGATCTGTCAATTATTGTCCAAATTATTTTTATTTCACATCTAGACATGTGAAATGTATGAACTATGGCAAAAAAGTGAAAAAAAAATTGGTCTGATTTTTTCGTACTTTTCAGATTTTTTTAATTTTCGTGGTCAGGATGAGAGAAAGTTTTTTTTTTACAAATTTCAAAATCTGTAAATTATTGTCCAAATTATTTTTATTTCACATCTAGACATGTGAAATGTATGAACTATGGCAAAAAAGTGAAAAAAAAATTGGTTTGATTTTTTCGTACTTTTCAGATTTTCTTAGTTTTCATTTAAGGTCCGTGGTCAGGAAAAAAGACAGATTTTTGAAAAATTTCAAAATCTGTCAATTATTGTCCAAATTATTTTTATTTCACATCTAGACATGTGAAATGTATGAACTATGGCAAAAAAAGTGAAAAAAAAATTGGTCTGATTTTTTCGTACTTTTCAGATTTTTTTAATTTTCGTGGTCAGGGTGAAAGAAAGTTTTTTTTTTATAAATTTCAAAATCTGTCAATTATTGTCCAAATTATTTTTATTTCACATCTAGACATGTGAAATGTATGAACTATGGCAAAAAAGTGAAAAAAAAATTGGTTTGATTTTTTCGTACTTTTCAGATTTTCTTAGTTTTCATTTAAGGTCCGTGGTCAGGAAAAAAGACAGATTTTTGAAAAATTTCAAAATCTGTCAATTATTGTCCAAATTATTTTTATTTCACATCTAGACATGTGAAATGTATGAACTATGGCAAAAAAGTGAAAAAAAAATTGGTTTGATTTTTTCGTACTTTTCAGATTTTCATAGTTTTCATTTAAGGTCCGTGGTCAGGAAAAAAGACAGATTTTTGAAAAATTTCAAAATCTGTCAATTATTGTCCAAATTATTTTTATTTCACATCTAGACATGTGAAATGTATGAACTATGGCAAAAAAAAGTGAAAAAAAAATTGGTCTGATTTTTTCGTACTTATCAGATTTTTTTAATTTTCGTGGTCAGGATGAAAGTTTTTTTTTTACAAATTTCAAAATCTGTAAATTATTGTCCAAATTATTTTTATTTCACATCTAGACATGTGAAATGTATGAACTATGGCAAAAAAGTGAAAAAAAAATTGGTTTGATTTTTTCGTACTTTTCAGATTTTCTTAGTTTTCATTTAAGGTCCGTGGTCAGGAAAAAAGACAGATTTTTGAAAAATTTCAAAATCTGTCAATTATTGTCAAAATTATTTTTATTTCACATCTAGACATGTGAAATGTATGAACTATGGCAAAAAAGTGAAAAAAAAATTGGTTTGATTTTTTCGTACTTTTCAGATTTTCATAGTTTTCATTTAAGGTCCGTGGTCAGGAAAAAAGACAGATTTTTGAAAAATTTCAAAATCTGTCAATTATTGTCCAAATTATTTTTATTTCACATCTAGACATGTGAAATGTATGAACTATGGCAAAAAAAAGTGAAAAAAAAATTGGTCTGATTTTTTCGTACTTATCAGATTTTTTTAATTTTCGTGGTCAGGATGAGAGAAAGTTTTTTTTTTACAAATTTCAAAATCTGTAAATTATTGTCCAAATTATTTTTATTTCACATCTAGACATGTGAAATGTATGAACTATGGCAAAAAAGTGAAAAAAAAATTGGTTTGATTTTTTCGTACTTTTCAGATTTTCTTAGTTTTCATTTAAGGTCCGTGGTCAGGAAAAAAGACAGATTTTTGAAAAATTTCAAGATCTGTCAATTATTGTCCAAATTATTTTTATTTCACATCTAGACATGTGAAATGTATGAACTATGGCAAAAAAGTGAAAAAAAAATTGGTCTGATTTTTTCGTACTTTTCAGATTTTTTTAATTTTCGTGGTCAGGATGAGAGAAAGTTTTTTTTTTACAAATTTCAAAATCTGTAAATTATTGTCCAAATTATTTTTATTTCACATCTAGACATGTGAAATGTATGAACTATGGCAAAAAATTTGAAAAAAAATTGGTTTGATTTTTTCGTACTTTTCAGATTTTCTTAGTTTTCATTTAAGGTCCGTGGTCAGGAAAAAAGACAGATTTTTGAAAAATTTCAAAATCTGTCAATTATTGTCCAAATTATTTTTATTTCACATCTAGACATGTGAAATGTATGAACTATGGCAAAAAAAGTGAAAAAAAAATTGGTCTGATTTTTTCGTACTTTTCAGATTTTTTTAATTTTCGTGGTCAGGATGAGAGAAAGTTTTTTTTTTACAAATTTCAAAATCTGTAAATTATTGTCCAAATTATTTTTATTTCACATCTAGACATGTGAAATGTATGAACTATGGCAAAAAATTTGAAAAAAAATTGGTTTGATTTTTTCGTACTTTTCAGATTTTCTTAGTTTTCATTTAAGGTCCGTGGTCAGGAAAAAAGACAGATTTTTGAAAAATTTCAAAATCTGTCAATTATTGTCCAAATTATTTTTATTTCACATCTAGACATGTGAAATGTATGAACTATGGCAAAAAAGTGAAAAAAAAAATTGGTTTGATTTTTTCGTACTTTTCAGATTTTCTTAGTTTTCATTTAAGGTCCGTGGTCAGGAAAAAAGACAGATTTTTGAAAAATTTCAAAATCTGTCAATTATTGTCAAAATTATTTTTATTTCACATCTAGACATGTGAAATGTATGAACTATGGCAAAAAAGTGAAAAAAAAATTGGTTTGATTTTTTCGTACTTTTCAGATTTTCTTAGTTTTCATTTAAGGTCCGTGGTCAGGAAAAAAGACAGATTTTTGAAAAATTTCAAAATCTGTCAATTATTGTCAAAATTATTTTTATTTCACATCTAGACATGTGAAATGTATGAACTATGGCAAAAAAGTGAAAAAAAAATTGGTTTTATTTTTTCGTACTTTTCAGATTTTCTTAGTTTTCATTTAAGGTCCGTGGTCAGGAAAAAAGACAGATTTTTGAAAAATTTCAAAATCTGTCAATTATTGTCCAAATTATTTTCATTTCACATCTAGACATGTGAAATGTATGAACTATGGCAAAAAAAGTGAAAAAAAAATTGGTCTGATTTTTTCGTACTTTTCAGATTTTTTTAATTTTCGTGGTCAGGATGAGAGAAAGTTTTTTTTTTACAAATTTCAAAATCTGTAAATTATTGTCCAAATTATTTTTATTTCACATCTAGACATGTGAAATGTATGAACTATGGCAAAAAAGTGAAAAAAAAATTGGTTTGATTTTTTCGTACTTTTCAGATTTTCTTAGTTTTCATTTAAGGTCCGTGGTCAGGAAAAAAGACAGATTTTTGAAAAATTTCAAAATCTGTCAATTATTGTCCAAATTATTTTCATTTCACATCTAGACATGTGAAATGTATGAACTATGGCAAAAAAAGTGAAAAAAAAATTGGTCTGATTTTTTCGTACTTTTCAGATTTTTTTAATTTTCGTGGTCAGGATGAGAGAAAGTTTTTTTTTTACAAATTTCAAAATCTGTAAATTATTGTCCAAATTATTTTTATTTCACATCTAGACATGTGAAATGTATGAACTATGGCAAAAAAGTGAAAAAAAAATTGGTTTGATTTTTTCGTACTTTTCAGATTTTCTTAGTTTTCATTTAAGGTCCGTGGTCAGGAAAAAAGACAGATTTTTGAAAAATTTCAAAATCTGTCAATTATTGTCCAAATTATTTTTATTTCACATCTAGACATGTGAAATGTATGAACTATGGCAAAAAAAGTGAAAAAAAAATTGGTCTGATTTTTTCGTACTTTTCAGATTTTTTTAATTTTCGTGGTCAGGATGAGAGAAAGTTTTTTTTTTACAAATTTCAAAATCTGTAAATTATTGTCCAAATTATTTTTATTTCACATCTAGACATGTGAAATGTATGAACTATGGCAAAAAATTTGAAAAAAAATTGGTTTGATTTTTTCGTACTTTTCAGATTTTCTTAGTTTTCATTTAAGGTCCGTGGTCAGGAAAAAAGACAGATTTTTGAAAAATTTCAAAATCTGTCAATTATTGTCCAAATTATTTTTATTTCACATCTAGACATGTGAAATGTATGAACTATGGCAAAAAAGTGAAAAAAAAATTGGTTTGATTTTTTCGTACTTTTCAGATTTTCTTAGTTTTCATTTAAGGTCCGTGGTCAGGAAAAAAGACAGATTTTTGAAAAATTTCAAAATCTGTCAATTATTGTCAAAATTATTTTTATTTCACATCTAGACATGTGAAATGTATGAACTATGGCAAAAAAGTGAAAAAAAAATTGGTTTGATTTTTTCGTACTTTTCAGATTTTCTTAGTTTTCATTTAAGGTCCGTGGTCAGGAAAAAAGACAGATTTTTGAAAAATTTCAAAATCTGTCAATTATTGTCCAAATTATTTTTATTTCACATCTAGACATGTGAAATGTATGAACTATGGCAAAAAAATTGAAAAAAAAATTGGTCTGATTTTTTCGTACTTTTCAGATTTTTTTAATTTTCGTGGTCAGGATGAGAGAAAGTTTTTTTTTTACAAATTTCAAAATCTGTAAATTATTGTCCAAATTATTTTTATTTCACATCTAGACATGTGAAATGTATGAACTATGGCAAAAAATTTGAAAAAAAATTGGTTTGATTTTTTCGTACTTTTCAGATTTTCTTAGTTTTCATTTAAGGTCCGTGGTCAGGAAAAAAGACAGATTTTTGAAAAATTTCAAAATCTGTCAATTATTGTCCAAATTATTTTTATTTCACATCTAGACATGTGAAATGTATGAACTATGGCAAAAAAAGTGAAAAAAAAATTGGTCTGATTTTTTCGTACTTTTCAGATTTTTTTAATTTTCGTGGTCAGGATGAGAGAAAGTTTTTTTTTTACAAATTTCAAAATCTGTAAATTATTGTCCAAATTATTTTTATTTCACATCTAGACATGTGAAATGTATGAACTATGGCAAAAAATTTGAAAAAAAATTGGTTTGATTTTTTCGTACTTTTCAGATTTTCTTAGTTTTCATTTAAGGTCCGTGGTCAGGAAAAAAGTCAGATTTTTGAAAAATTTCAAAATCTGTCAATTATTGTCCAAATTATTTTTATTTCACATCTAGACATGTGAAATGTATGAACTATGGCAAAAAAGTGAAAAAAAAATTGGTTTTATTTTTTCGTACTTTTCAGATTTTCTTAGTTTTCATTTAAGGTCCGTGGTCAGGAAAAAAGACAGATTTTTGAAAAATTTCAAAATCTGTCAATTATTGTCAAAATTATTTTTATTTCACATCTAGACATGTGAAATGTATGAACTATGGCAAAAAAGTGAAAAAAAAATTGGTTTTATTTTTTCGTACTTTTCAGATTTTCTTAGTTTTCATTTAAGGTCCGTGGTCAGGAAAAAAGACAGATTTTTGAAAAATTTCAAAATCTGTCAATTATTGTCCAAATTATTTTTATTTCACATCTAGACATGTGAAATGTATGAACTATGGCAAAAAAAGTGAAAAAAAAATTGGTCTGATTTTTTCGTACTTTTCAGATTTTTTTAATTTTCGTGGTCAGGATGAAAGAAAGTTTTTTTTTTACAAATTTCAAAATCTGTCAATTATTGTCCAAATTATTTTTATTTCACATCTAGACATGTGAAATGTATGAACTATGGCAAAAAAAGTGAAAAAAAAATTGGTCTGATTTTTTCGTACTTTTCAGATTTTTTTAATTTTCGTGGTCAGGATGAAAGAAAGTTTTTTTTTTACAAATTTCAAAATCTGTCAATTATTGTCCAAATTATTTTTATTTCACATCTAGACATGTGAAATGTATGAACTATGGCAAAAAAGTGAAAAAAAAATTGGTTTGATTTTTTCGTACTTTTCAGATTTTCTTAGTTTTCATTTAAGGTCCGTGGTCAGGAAAAAAGACAGATTTTTGAAAAATTTCAAAATCTGTCAATTATTGTCAAAATTATTTTTATTTCACATCTAGACATGTGAAATGTATGAACTATGGCAAAAAAGTGAAAAAAAAATTGGTTTGATTTTTTCGTACTTTTCAGATTTTCTTAGTTTTCATTTAAGGTCCGTGGTCAGGAAAAAAGACAGATTTTTGAAAAATTTCAAAATCTGTCAATTATTGTCCAAATTATTTTTATTTCACATCTAGACATGTGAAATGTATGAACTATGGCAAAAAAGTGAAAAAAAAATTGGTTTGATTTTTTCGTACTTTTCAGATTTTCTTAGTTTTCATTTAAGGTCCGTGGTCAGGAAAAAAGACAGATTTTTGAAAAATTTCAAAATCTGTCAATTATTGTCCAAATTATTTTTATTTCACATCTAGACATGTGAAATGTATGAACTATGGCAAAAAAAGTGAAAAAAAAATTGGTCTGATTTTTTCGTACTTTTCAGATTTTTTTAATTTTCGTGGTCAGGATGAGAGAAAGTTTTTTTTTTACAAATTTCAAAATCTGTAAATTATTGTCCAAATTATTTTTATTTCACATCTAGACATGTGAAATGTATGAACTATGGCAAAAAAAGTGAAAAAAAAATTGGTCTGATTTTTTCGTACTTTTCAGATTTTTTTAATTTCCGCAGTCAGGATGAAAGAAAGTTTTTTTTTTACAAATTTCAAAATCTATCAATTATTGTCCAAATTATTTTTATTTCACATCTAGACATGTGAAATGTATGAACTATGGCAAAAAAGTGAAAAAAAAATTGATTTGATTTTTTCGTACTTTTCAGATTTTCTTAGTTTTCATTTAAGGTCCTTGGTCAGGAAAAAAGACAGATTTTTGAAAAATTTCAAAATCTGTCAATTATTGTCCAAATTATTTTTATTTCACATCTAGACATGTGAAATGTATGAACTATGGTAAAAAAAGTGAAAAAAAAATTGGTCTGATTTTTTCGTACTTTTCAGATTTTTTTAATTTTCGTGGTCAGGATGAAAGAAAGTTTTTTTTTTACAAATTTCAAAATCTGTCAATTATTGTCCAAATTATTTTTATTTCACATCTAGACATGTGAAATGTATGAACTATGGCAAAAAAGTGAAAAACAAATTGGTTTGATTTTTTCGTACTTTTCAGATTTTCTTAGTTTTCATTTAAGGTCCGTGGTCAGGAAAAAAGACAGATTTTTGAAAAATTTCAAAATCTGTCAATTATTGTCAAAATTATTTTTATTTCACATCTAGACATGTGAAATGTATGAACTATGGCAAAAAAGTGAAAAAAAAATTGGTTTGATTTTTTCGTACTTTTCAGATTTTCTTAGTTTTCATTTAAGGTCCGTGGTCAGGAAAAAAGACAGATTTTTGAAAAATTTCAAAATCTGTCAATTATTGTCCAAATTATTTTTATTTCACATCTAGACATGTGAAATGTATGAACTATGGCAAAAAAGTGAAAAAAAAATTGGTTTGATTTTTTCGTACTTTTCAGATTTTCTTAGTTTTCATTTAAGGCGAGACACGGCAGGTGAAAACATCGTTTTTTCATGCACTGGTCAATTTCGAGATTTTGAGCTAGTATGTTACCTTAGCATGTATTCTATCACACTACTACAACAAAAAAGTCCGATTTACACATTTAGGTGTTTATTTCATTATATTGTGTCTACTCGCGCCTGTATATTTCTCCTAAATTCAGCAAAAGTTAGCATTCTAACCTTGCATGCACTCCCGCGACCGTGGTCCAAAACATAACATGTGTACTACCGTTAGAAAGCTCTGTTTTTCCTGTATCACGCTATGTGATCCATATATGGACACTTCCTTTGTATCAGCAACCAATCGCGAAAGTTCAAAGGCGAGTCTAGGCTGAGAATGGAATCTCAATGGCTGTCTTTCAAGGCTGTTTTCTCAAAATGAGTTTCCGCTCACACTCTGAGCTCAATAACTCCACTTAAGAAGCTCGTACATACACCAAACTTTCTGGATTTATGCCTAACTATATGTCGAAGATTTCTACAGAGGGGTTTGTTGATATATTATTCCTAGCCTGACTTAGATGACATTTTATGCCTAAAAACATGGAAAAAAGCGATTTTTTAAGGCTAGTGACATAATTTTCTGATTTACAGGATAACAAAAGTAGATATTCATAAATCCCTCTGTAAATGTTTTCCCATCTAATATCTGAACACAATGAAAACATAATTTTGAACTTGGCTGTATCCAATGCTCAGGTTTCGTGCCTTAAAATGTATGCAAATTAGCGCATATTTAATTAGATAATGCCTAATTTGCATATGTAAACATTAAATTACAGCAAACTTGTAATACATTGTTTTCTCATATTAATGTAAGTAATCAACTGGGGAAGTTTCATAGTGATATCTGCTTGTTAAAAATTTTACCCTATTCACCTGTAGTGTCTCGCCTTAAGGTCCGTGGTCAGGAAAAAAGACAGATTTTTGAAAAATTTCAAAATCTGTCAATTATTGTCAAAATTATTTTTATTTCACATCTAGACATGTGAAATGTATGAACTATGGCAAAAAAGTGAAAAAAAAATTGGTTTGATTTTTTCGTACTTTTCAGATTTTCATAGTTTTCATTTAAGGTCCGTGGTCAGGAAAAAAGACAGATTTTTGAAAAATTTCAAAATCTGTCAATTATTGTCCAAATTATTTTTATTTCACATCTAGACATGTGAAATGTATGAACTATGGCAAAAAAAAGTGAAAAAAAAATTGGTCTGATTTTTTCGTACTTATCAGATTTTTTTAATTTTCGTGGTCAGGATGAGAGAAAGTTTTTTTTTTACAAATTTCAAAATCTGTAAATTATTGTCCAAATTATTTTTATTTCACATCTAGACATGTGAAATGTATGAACTATGGCAAAAAAGTGAAAAAAAAATTGGTTTGATTTTTTCGTACTTTTCAGATTTTCTTAGTTTTCATTTAAGGTCCGTGGTCAGGAAAAAAGACAGATTTTTGAAAAATTTCAAGATCTGTCAATTATTGTCCAAATTATTTTTATTTCACATCTAGACATGTGAAATGTATGAACTATGGCAAAAAAGTGAAAAAAAAATTGGTCTGATTTTTTCGTACTTTTCAGATTTTTTTAATTTTCGTGGTCAGGATGAGAGAAAGTTTTTTTTTTACAAATTTCAAAATCTGTAAATTATTGTCCAAATTATTTTTATTTCACATCTAGACATGTGAAATGTATGAACTATGGCAAAAAAGTGAAAAAAAAATTGGTTTGATTTTTTCGTACTTTTCAGATTTTCTTAGTTTTCATTTAAGGTCCGTGGTCAGGAAAAAAGACAGATTTTTGAAAAATTTCAAAATCTGTCAATTATTGTCCAAATTATTTTTATTTCACATCTAGACATGTGAAATGTATGAACTATGGCAAAAAAAGTGAAAAAAAAATTGGTCTGATTTTTTCGTACTTTTCAGATTTTTTTAATTTTCGTGGTCAGGGTGAAAGAAAGTTTTTTTTTTATAAATTTCAAAATCTGTCAATTATTGTCCAAATTATTTTTATTTCACATCTAGACATGTGAAATGTATGAACTATGGCAAAAAAGTGAAAAAAAAATTGGTTTGATTTTTTCGTACTTTTCAGATTTTCTTAGTTTTCATTTAAGGTCCGTGGTCAGGAAAAAAGACAGATTTTTGAAAAATTTCAAAATCTGTCAATTATTGTCCAAATTATTTTTATTTCACATCTAGACATGTGAAATGTATGAACTATGGCAAAAAAGTGAAAAAAAAATTGGTTTGATTTTTTCGTACTTTTCAGATTTTCATAGTTTTCATTTAAGGTCCGTGGTCAGGAAAAAAGACAGATTTTTGAAAAATTTCAAAATCTGTCAATTATTGTCCAAATTATTTTTATTTCACATCTAGACATGTGAAATGTATGAACTATGGCAAAAAAAAGTGAAAAAAAAATTGGTCTGATTTTTTCGTACTTATCAGATTTTTTTAATTTTCGTGGTCAGGATGAAAGTTTTTTTTTTACAAATTTCAAAATCTGTAAATTATTGTCCAAATTATTTTTATTTCACATCTAGACATGTGAAATGTATGAACTATGGCAAAAAAGTGAAAAAAAAATTGGTTTGATTTTTTCGTACTTTTCAGATTTTCTTAGTTTTCATTTAAGGTCCGTGGTCAGGAAAAAAGACAGATTTTTGAAAAATTTCAAAATCTGTCAATTATTGTCAAAATTATTTTTATTTCACATCTAGACATGTGAAATGTATGAACTATGGCAAAAAAGTGAAAAAAAAATTGGTTTGATTTTTTCGTACTTTTCAGATTTTCATAGTTTTCATTTAAGGTCCGTGGTCAGGAAAAAAGACAGATTTTTGAAAAATTTCAAAATCTGTCAATTATTGTCCAAATTATTTTTATTTCACATCTAGACATGTGAAATGTATGAACTATGGCAAAAAAAAGTGAAAAAAAAATTGGTCTGATTTTTTCGTACTTATCAGATTTTTTTAATTTTCGTGGTCAGGATGAGAGAAAGTTTTTTTTTTACAAATTTCAAAATCTGTAAATTATTGTCCAAATTATTTTTATTTCACATCTAGACATGTGAAATGTATGAACTATGGCAAAAAAGTGAAAAAAAAATTGGTTTGATTTTTTCGTACTTTTCAGATTTTCTTAGTTTTCATTTAAGGTCCGTGGTCAGGAAAAAAGACAGATTTTTGAAAAATTTCAAGATCTGTCAATTATTGTCCAAATTATTTTTATTTCACATCTAGACATGTGAAATGTATGAACTATGGCAAAAAAGTGAAAAAAAAATTGGTCTGATTTTTTCGTACTTTTCAGATTTTTTTAATTTTCGTGGTCAGGATGAGAGAAAGTTTTTTTTTTACAAATTTCAAAATCTGTAAATTATTGTCCAAATTATTTTTATTTCACATCTAGACATGTGAAATGTATGAACTATGGCAAAAAATTTGAAAAAAAATTGGTTTGATTTTTTCGTACTTTTCAGATTTTCTTAGTTTTCATTTAAGGTCCGTGGTCAGGAAAAAAGACAGATTTTTGAAAAATTTCAAAATCTGTCAATTATTGTCCAAATTATTTTTATTTCACATCTAGACATGTGAAATGTATGAACTATGGCAAAAAAAGTGAAAAAAAAATTGGTCTGATTTTTTCGTACTTTTCAGATTTTTTTAATTTTCGTGGTCAGGATGAGAGAAAGTTTTTTTTTTACAAATTTCAAAATCTGTAAATTATTGTCCAAATTATTTTTATTTCACATCTAGACATGTGAAATGTATGAACTATGGCAAAAAATTTGAAAAAAAATTGGTTTGATTTTTTCGTACTTTTCAGATTTTCTTAGTTTTCATTTAAGGTCCGTGGTCAGGAAAAAAGTCAGATTTTTGAAAAATTTCAAAATCTGTCAATTATTGTCCAAATTATTTTTATTTCACATCTAGACATGTGAAATGTATGAACTATGGCAAAAAAGTGAAAAAAAAATTGGTTTTATTTTTTCGTACTTTTCAGATTTTCTTAGTTTTCATTTAAGGTCCGTGGTCAGGAAAAAAGACAGATTTTTGAAAAATTTCAAAATCTGTCAATTATTGTCAAAATTATTTTTATTTCACATCTAGACATGTGAAATGTATGAACTATGGCAAAAAAGTGAAAAAAAAATTGGTTTTATTTTTTCGTACTTTTCAGATTTTCTTAGTTTTCATTTAAGGTCCGTGGTCAGGAAAAAAGACAGATTTTTGAAAAATTTCAAAATCTGTCAATTATTGTCCAAATTATTTTTATTTCACATCTAGACATGTGAAATGTATGAACTATGGCAAAAAAAGTGAAAAAAAAATTGGTCTGATTTTTTCGTACTTTTCAGATTTTTTTAATTTTCGTGGACAGGATGAAAGAAAGTTTTTTTTTTACAAATTTCAAAATCTGTCAATTATTGTCCAAATTATTTTTATTTCACATCTAGACATGTGAAATGTATGAACTATGGCAAAAAAAGTGAAAAAAAAATTGGTCTGATTTTTTCGTACTTTTCAGATTTTTTTAATTTTCGTGGTCAGGATGAAAGAAAGTTTTTTTTTTACAAATTTCAAAATCTGTCAATTATTGTCCAAATTATTTTTATTTCACATCTAGACATGTGAAATGTATGAACTATGGCAAAAAAGTGAAAAAAAAATTGGTTTGATTTTTTCGTACTTTTCAGATTTTCTTAGTTTTCATTTAAGGTCCGTGGTCAGGAAAAAAGACAGATTTTTGAAAAATTTCAAAATCTGTCAATTATTGTCAAAATTATTTTTATTTCACATCTAGACATGTGAAATGTATGAACTATGGCAAAAAAGTGAAAAAAAAATTGGTTTGATTTTTTCGTACTTTTCAGATTTTCTTAGTTTTCATTTAAGGTCCGTGGTCAGGAAAAAAGACAGATTTTTGAAAAATTTCAAAATCTGTCAATTATTGTCCAAATTATTTTTATTTCACATCTAGACATGTGAAATGTATGAACTATGGCAAAAAAGTGAAAAAAAAATTGGTTTGATTTTTTCGTACTTTTCAGATTTTCTTAGTTTTCATTTAAGGTCCGTGGTCAGGAAAAAAGACAGATTTTTGAAAAATTTCAAAATCTGTCAATTATTGTCCAAATTATTTTTATTTCACATCTAGACATGTGAAATGTATGAACTATGGCAAAAAAAGTGAAAAAAAAATTGGTCTGATTTTTTCGTACTTTTCAGATTTTTTTAATTTTCGTGGTCAGGATGAGAGAAAGTTTTTTTTTTACAAATTTCAAAATCTGTAAATTATTGTCCAAATTATTTTTATTTCACATCTAGACATGTGAAATGTATGAACTATGGCAAAAAAAGTGAAAAAAAAATTGGTCTGATTTTTTCGTACTTTTCAGATTTTTTTAATTTCCGCAGTCAGGATGAAAGAAAGTTTTTTTTTTACAAATTTCAAAATCTATCAATTATTGTCCAAATTATTTTTATTTCACATCTAGACATGTGAAATGTATGAACTATGGCAAAAAAGTGAAAAAAAAATTGATTTGATTTTTTCGTACTTTTCAGATTTTCTTAGTTTTCATTTAAGGTCCTTGGTCAGGAAAAAAGACAGATTTTTGAAAAATTTCAAAATCTGTCAATTATTGTCCAAATTATTTTTATTTCACATCTAGACATGTGAAATGTATGAACTATGGTAAAAAAAGTGAAAAAAAAATTGGTCTGATTTTTTCGTACTTTTCAGATTTTTTTAATTTTCGTAGTCAGGATGAAAGAAAGTTTTTTTTTTACAAATTTCAAAATCTGTCAATTATTGTCCAAATTATTTTTATTTCACATCTAGACATGTGAAATGTATGAACTATGGCAAAAAAGTGAAAAAAAAATTGGTTTGATTTTTTCGTACTTTTCAGATTTTCTTAGTTTTCATTTAAGGTCCGTGGTCAGGAAAAAAGACAGATTTTTGAAAAATTTCAAAATCTGTCAATTATTGTCAAAATTATTTTTATTTCACATCTAGACATGTGAAATGTATGAACTATGGCAAAAAAGTGAAAAAAAAATTGGTTTGATTTTTTCGTACTTTTCAGATTTTCTTAGTTTTCATTTAAGGTCCGTGGTCAGGAAAAAAGACAGATTTTTGAAAAATTTCAAAATCTGTCAATTATTGTCCAAATTATTTTTATTTCACATCTAGACATGTGAAATGTATGAACTATGGCAAAAAAAGTGAAAAAAAAATTGGTCTGATTTTTTCGTACTTTTCAGATTTTTTTAATTTTCGTGGTCAGGATGAGAGAAAGTTTTTTTTTTACAAATTTCAAAATCTGTAAATTATTGTCCAAATTATTTTTATTTCACATCTAGACATGTGAAATGTATGAACTATGGCAAAAAATTTGAAAAAAAATTGGTTTGATTTTTTCGTACTTTTCAGATTTTCTTAGTTTTCATTTAAGGTCCGTGGTCAGGAAAAAAGACAGATTTTTGAAAAATTTCAAAATCTGTCAATTATTGTCCAAATTATTTTTATTTCACATCTAGACATGTGAAATGTATGAACTATGGCAAAAAAGTGAAAAAAAAATTGGTTTGATTTTTTCGTACTTTTCAGATTTTCTTAGTTTTCATTTAAGGTCCGTGGTCAGGAAAAAAGACAGATTTTTGAAAAATTTCAAAATCTGTCAATTATTGTCCAAATTATTTTTATTTCACATCTAGACATGTGAAATGTATGAACTATGGCAAAAAAGTGAAAAAAAAATTGGTTTGATTTTTTCGTACTTTTCAGATTTTCTTAGTTTTCATTTAAGGTCCGTGGTCAGGAAAAAAGACAGATTTTTGAAAAATTTCAAAATCTGTCAATTATTGTCAAAATTATTTTTATTTCACATCTAGACATGTGAAATGTATGAACTATGGCAAAAAAGTGAAAAAAAAATTGGTTTGATTTTTTCGTACTTTTCAGATTTTCTTAGTTTTCATTTAAGGTCCGTGGTCAGGAAAAAAGACAGATTTTTGAAAAATTTCAAAATCTGTCAATTATTGTCCAAATTATTTTTATTTCACATCTAGACATGTGAAATGTATGAACTATGGCAAAAAAGTGAAAAAAAAATTGGTTTGATTTTTTCGTACTTTTCAGATTTTCTTAGTTTTCATTTAAGGTCCGTGGTCAGGAAAAAAGACAGATTTTTGAAAAATTTCAAAATCTGTC
Source organism: Alosa sapidissima (assembly GCF_018492685.1). Classification (NCBI taxonomy): domain Eukaryota; kingdom Metazoa; phylum Chordata; class Actinopteri; order Clupeiformes; family Clupeidae; genus Alosa; species Alosa sapidissima. The sequence continues at coordinate 19,443 of NW_024582164.1, read as the reverse complement.
AATTATTGTCAAAATTATTTTTATTTCACATCTAGACATGTGAAATGTATGAACTATGGCAAAAAAGTGAAAAAAAAATTGGTTTGATTTTTTCGTACTTTTCAGATTTTCATAGTTTTCATTTAAGGTCCGTGGTCAGGAAAAAAGACAGATTTTTGAAAAATTTCAAAATCTGTCAATTATTGTCCAAATTATTTTTATTTCACATCTAGACATGTGAAATGTATGAACTATGGCAAAAAAAAGTGAAAAAAAAATTGGTCTGATTTTTTCGTACTTATCAGATTTTTTTAATTTTCGTGGTCAGGATGAGAGAAAGTTTTTTTTTTACAAATTTCAAAATCTGTAAATTATTGTCCAAATTATTTTTATTTCACATCTAGACATGTGAAATGTATGAACTATGGCAAAAAAGTGAAAAAAAAATTGGTTTGATTTTTTCGTACTTTTCAGATTTTCTTAGTTTTCATTTAAGGTCCGTGGTCAGGAAAAAAGACAGATTTTTGAAAAATTTCAAGATCTGTCAATTATTGTCCAAATTATTTTTATTTCACATCTAGACATGTGAAATGTATGAACTATGGCAAAAAAGTGAAAAAAAAATTGGTCTGATTTTTTCGTACTTTTCAGATTTTTTTAATTTTCGTGGTCAGGATGAGAGAAAGTTTTTTTTTTACAAATTTCAAAATCTGTAAATTATTGTCCAAATTATTTTTATTTCACATCTAGACATGTGAAATGTATGAACTATGGCAAAAAAGTGAAAAAAAAATTGGTTTGATTTTTTCGTACTTTTCAGATTTTCTTAGTTTTCATTTAAGGTCCGTGGTCAGGAAAAAAGACAGATTTTTGAAAAATTTCAAAATCTGTCAATTATTGTCCAAATTATTTTTATTTCACATCTAGACATGTGAAATGTATGAACTATGGCAAAAAAGTGAAAAAAAAATTGGTTTGATTTTTTCGTACTTTTCAGATTTTCTTAGTTTTCATTTAAGGTCCGTGGTCAGGAAAAAAGACAGATTTTTGAAAAATTTCAAAATCTGTCAATTATTGTCAAAATTATTTTTATTTCACATCTAGACATGTGAAATGTATGAACTATGGCAAAAAAGTGAAAAAAAAATTGGTTTGATTTTTTCGTACTTTTCAGATTTTCTTAGTTTTCATTTAAGGTCCGTGGTCAGGAAAAAAGACAGATTTTTGAAAAATTTCAAAATCTGACAATTATTGTCCAAATTATTTTTATTTCACATCTAGACATGTGAAATGTATGAACTATGGCAAAAAAGTGAAAAAAAAATTGGTTTGATTTTTTCGTACTTTTCAGATTTTCTTAGTTTTCATTTAAGGTCCGTGGTCAGGAAAAAAGACAGATTTTTGAAAAATTTCAAAATCTGTCAATTATTGTCAAAATTATTTTTATTTCACATCTAGACATGTGAAATGTATGAACTATGGCAAAAAAGTGAAAAAAAAATTGGTTTGATTTTTTCGTACTTTTCAGATTTTCATAGTTTTCATTTAAGGTCCGTGGTCAGGAAAAAAGACAGATTTTTGAAAAATTTCAAAATCTGTCAATTATTGTCCAAATTATTTTTATTTCACATCTAGACATGTGAAATGTATGAACTATGGCAAAAAAAAGTGAAAAAAAAATTGGTCTGATTTTTTCGTACTTATCAGATTTTTTTAATTTTCGTGGTCAGGATGAGAGAAAGTTTTTTTTTTACAAATTTCAAAATCTGTAAATTATTGTCCAAATTATTTTTATTTCACATCTAGACATGTGAAATGTATGAACTATGGCAAAAAAGTGAAAAAAAAATTGGTTTGATTTTTTCGTACTTTTCAGATTTTCTTAGTTTTCATTTAAGGTCCGTGGTCAGGAAAAAAGACAGATTTTTGAAAAATTTCAAGATCTGTCAATTATTGTCCAAATTATTTTTATTTCACATCTAGACATGTGAAATGTATGAACTATGGCAAAAAAGTGAAAAAAAAATTGGTCTGATTTTTTCGTACTTTTCAGATTTTTTTAATTTTCGTGGTCAGGATGAGAGAAAGTTTTTTTTTTACAAATTTCAAAATCTGTAAATTATTGTCCAAATTATTTTTATTTCACATCTAGACATGTGAAATGTATGAACTATGGCAAAAAAGTGAAAAAAAAATTGGTTTGATTTTTTCGTACTTTTCAGATTTTCTTAGTTTTCATTTAAGGTCCGTGGTCAGGAAAAAAGACAGATTTTTGAAAAATTTCAAAATCTGTCAATTATTGTCCAAATTATTTTTATTTCACATCTAGACATGTGAAATGTATGAACTATGGCAAAAAAAGTGAAAAAAAAATTGGTCTGATTTTTTCGTACTTTTCAGATTTTTTTAATTTTCGTGGTCAGGGTGAAAGAAAGTTTTTTTTTTATAAATTTCAAAATCTGTCAATTATTGTCCAAATTATTTTTATTTCACATCTAGACATGTGAAATGTATGAACTATGGCAAAAAAGTGAAAAAAAAATTGGTTTGATTTTTTCGTACTTTTCAGATTTTCTTAGTTTTCATTTAAGGTCCGTGGTCAGGAAAAAAGACAGATTTTTGAAAAATTTCAAAATCTGTCAATTATTGTCCAAATTATTTTTATTTCACATCTAGACATGTGAAATGTATGAACTATGGCAAAAAAGTGAAAAAAAAATTGGTTTGATTTTTTCGTACTTTTCAGATTTTCATAGTTTTCATTTAAGGTCCGTGGTCAGGAAAAAAGACAGATTTTTGAAAAATTTCAAAATCTGTCAATTATTGTCCAAATTATTTTTATTTCACATCTAGACATGTGAAATGTATGAACTATGGCAAAAAAAAGTGAAAAAAAAATTGGTCTGATTTTTTCGTACTTATCAGATTTTTTTAATTTTCGTGGTCAGGATGAAAGTTTTTTTTTTACAAATTTCAAAATCTGTAAATTATTGTCCAAATTATTTTTATTTCACATCTAGACATGTGAAATGTATGAACTATGGCAAAAAAGTGAAAAAAAAATTGGTTTGATTTTTTCGTACTTTTCAGATTTTCTTAGTTTTCATTTAAGGTCCGTGGTCAGGAAAAAAGACAGATTTTTGAAAAATTTCAAAATCTGTCAATTATTGTCAAAATTATTTTTATTTCACATCTAGACATGTGAAATGTATGAACTATGGCAAAAAAGTGAAAAAAAAATTGGTTTGATTTTTTCGTACTTTTCAGATTTTCTTAGTTTTCATTTAAGGTCCGTGGTCAGGAAAAAAGACAGATTTTTGAAAAATTTCAAAATCTGTCAATTATTGTCCAAATTATTTTTATTTCACATCTAGACATGTGAAATGTATGAACTATGGCAAAAAAGTGAAAAAAAAATTGGTTTGATTTTTTCGTACTTTTCAGATTTTCTTAGTTTTCATTTAAGGTCCGTGGTCAGGAAAAAAGACAGATTTTTGAAAAATTTCAAAATCTGTCAATTATTGTCAAAATTATTTTTATTTCACATCTAGACATGTGAAATGTATGAACTATGGCAAAAAAGTGAAAAAAAAATTGGTTTGATTTTTTCGTACTTTTCAGATTTTCATAGTTTTCATTTAAGGTCCGTGGTCAGGAAAAAAGACAGATTTTTGAAAAATTTCAAAATCTGTCAATTATTGTCCAAATTATTTTTATTTCACATCTAGACATGTGAAATGTATGAACTATGGCAAAAAAAAGTGAAAAAAAAATTGGTCTGATTTTTTCGTACTTATCAGATTTTTTTAATTTTCGTGGTCAGGATGAGAGAAAGTTTTTTTTTTACAAATTTCAAAATCTGTAAATTATTGTCCAAATTATTTTTATTTCACATCTAGACATGTGAAATGTATGAACTATGGCAAAAAAGTGAAAAAAAAATTGGTTTGATTTTTTCGTACTTTTCAGATTTTCTTAGTTTTCATTTAAGGTCCGTGGTCAGGAAAAAAGACAGATTTTTGAAAAATTTCAAGATCTGTCAATTATTGTCCAAATTATTTTTATTTCACATCTAGACATGTGAAATGTATGAACTATGGCAAAAAAGTGAAAAAAAAATTGGTCTGATTTTTTCGTACTTTTCAGATTTTTTTAATTTTCGTGGTCAGGATGAGAGAAAGTTTTTTTTTTACAAATTTCAAAATCTGTAAATTATTGTCCAAATTATTTTTATTTCACATCTAGACATGTGAAATGTATGAACTATGGCAAAAAATTGAAAAAAAAATTGGTTTGATTTTTTCGTACTTTTCAGATTTTCTTAGTTTTCATTTAAGGTCCGTGGTCAGGAAAAAAGACAGATTTTTGAAAAATTTCAAAATCTGTCAATTATTGTCCAAATTATTTTTATTTCACATCTAGACATGTGAAATGTATGAACTATGGCAAAAAAGTGAAAAAAAAATTGGTTTGATTTTTTCGTACTTTTCAGATTTTCTTAGTTTTCATTTAAGGTCCGTGGTCAGGAAAAAAGACAGATTTTTGAAAAATTTCAAAATCTGTCAATTATTGTCAAAATTATTTTTATTTCACATCTAGACATGTGAAATGTATGAACTATGGCAAAAAAGTGAAAAAAAAATTGGTTTGATTTTTTCGTACTTTTCAGATTTTCTTAGTTTTCATTTAAGGTCCGTGGTCAGGAAAAAAGACAGATTTTTGAAAAATTTCAAAATCTGTCAATTATTGTCCAAATTATTTTTATTTCACATCTAGACATGTGAAATGTATGAACTATGGCAAAAAAGTGAAAAAAAAATTGGTTTGATTTTTTCGTACTTTTCAGATTTTCTTAGTTTTCATTTAAGGTCCGTGGTCAGGAAAAAAGACAGATTTTTGAAAAATTTCAAAATCTGTCAATTATTGTCAAAATTATTTTTATTTCACATCTAGACATGTGAAATGTATGAACTATGGCAAAAAAGTGAAAAAAAAATTGGTTTGATTTTTTCGTACTTTTCAGATTTTCATAGTTTTCATTTAAGGTCCGTGGTCAGGAAAAAAGACAGATTTTTGAAAAATTTCAAAATCTGTCAATTATTGTCCAAATTATTTTTATTTCACATCTAGACATGTGAAATGTATGAACTATGGCAAAAAAAAGTGAAAAAAAAATTGGTCTGATTTTTTCGTACTTATCAGATTTTTTTAATTTTCGTGGTCAGGATGAGAGAAAGTTTTTTTTTTACAAATTTCAAAATCTGTAAATTATTGTCCAAATTATTTTTATTTCACATCTAGACATGTGAAATGTATGAACTATGGCAAAAAAGTGAAAAAAAAATTGGTTTGATTTTTTCGTACTTTTCAGATTTTCTTAGTTTTCATTTAAGGTCCGTGGTCAGGAAAAAAGACAGATTTTTGAAAAATTTCAAGATCTGTCAATTATTGTCCAAATTATTTTTATTTCACATCTAGACATGTGAAATGTATGAACTATGGCAAAAAAGTGAAAAAAAAATTGGTCTGATTTTTTCGTACTTTTCAGATTTTTTTAATTTTCGTGGTCAGGATGAGAGAAAGTTTTTTTTTTACAAATTTCAAAATCTGTAAATTATTGTCCAAATTATTTTTATTTCACATCTAGACATGTGAAATGTATGAACTATGGCAAAAAAGTGAAAAAAAAATTGGTTTGATTTTTTCGTACTTTTCAGATTTTCTTAGTTTTCATTTAAGGTCCGTGGTCAGGAAAAAAGACAGATTTTTGAAAAATTTCAAAATCTGTCAATTATTGTCCAAATTATTTTTATTTCACATCTAGACATGTGAAATGTATGAACTATGGCAAAAAAAGTGAAAAAAAAATTGGTCTGATTTTTTCGTACTTTTCAGATTTTTTTAATTTTCGTGGTCAGGGTGAAAGAAAGTTTTTTTTTTATAAATTTCAAAATCTGTCAATTATTGTCCAAATTATTTTTATTTCACATCTAGACATGTGAAATGTATGAACTATGGCAAAAAAGTGAAAAAAAAATTGGTTTGATTTTTTCGTACTTTTCAGATTTTCTTAGTTTTCATTTAAGGTCCGTGGTCAGGAAAAAAGACAGATTTTTGAAAAATTTCAAAATCTGTCAATTATTGTCCAAATTATTTTTATTTCACATCTAGACATGTGAAATGTATGAACTATGGCAAAAAAGTGAAAAAAAAATTGGTTTGATTTTTTCGTACTTTTCAGATTTTCATAGTTTTCATTTAAGGTCCGTGGTCAGGAAAAAAGACAGATTTTTGAAAAATTTCAAAATCTGTCAATTATTGTCCAAATTATTTTTATTTCACATCTAGACATGTGAAATGTATGAACTATGGCAAAAAAAAGTGAAAAAAAAATTGGTCTGATTTTTTCGTACTTATCAGATTTTTTTAATTTTCGTGGTCAGGATGAAAGTTTTTTTTTTACAAATTTCAAAATCTGTAAATTATTGTCCAAATTATTTTTATTTCACATCTAGACATGTGAAATGTATGAACTATGGCAAAAAAGTGAAAAAAAAATTGGTTTGATTTTTTCGTACTTTTCAGATTTTCTTAGTTTTCATTTAAGGTCCGTGGTCAGGAAAAAAGACAGATTTTTGAAAAATTTCAAAATCTGTCAATTATTGTCAAAATTATTTTTATTTCACATCTAGACATGTGAAATGTATGAACTATGGCAAAAAAGTGAAAAAAAAATTGGTTTGATTTTTTCGTACTTTTCAGATTTTCATAGTTTTCATTTAAGGTCCGTGGTCAGGAAAAAAGACAGATTTTTGAAAAATTTCAAAATCTGTCAATTATTGTCCAAATTATTTTTATTTCACATCTAGACATGTGAAATGTATGAACTATGGCAAAAAAAAGTGAAAAAAAAATTGGTCTGATTTTTTCGTACTTATCAGATTTTTTTAATTTTCGTGGTCAGGATGAGAGAAAGTTTTTTTTTTACAAATTTCAAAATCTGTAAATTATTGTCCAAATTATTTTTATTTCACATCTAGACATGTGAAATGTATGAACTATGGCAAAAAAGTGAAAAAAAAATTGGTTTGATTTTTTCGTACTTTTCAGATTTTCTTAGTTTTCATTTAAGGTCCGTGGTCAGGAAAAAAGACAGATTTTTGAAAAATTTCAAGATCTGTCAATTATTGTCCAAATTATTTTTATTTCACATCTAGACATGTGAAATGTATGAACTATGGCAAAAAAGTGAAAAAAAAATTGGTCTGATTTTTTCGTACTTTTCAGATTTTTTTAATTTTCGTGGTCAGGATGAGAGAAAGTTTTTTTTTTACAAATTTCAAAATCTGTAAATTATTGTCCAAATTATTTTTATTTCACATCTAGACATGTGAAATGTATGAACTATGGCAAAAAATTTGAAAAAAAATTGGTTTGATTTTTTCGTACTTTTCAGATTTTCTTAGTTTTCATTTAAGGTCCGTGGTCAGGAAAAAAGACAGATTTTTGAAAAATTTCAAAATCTGTCAATTATTGTCCAAATTATTTTTATTTCACATCTAGACATGTGAAATGTATGAACTATGGCAAAAAAAGTGAAAAAAAAATTGGTCTGATTTTTTCGTACTTTTCAGATTTTTTTAATTTTCGTGGTCAGGATGAGAGAAAGTTTTTTTTTTACAAATTTCAAAATCTGTAAATTATTGTCCAAATTATTTTTATTTCACATCTAGACATGTGAAATGTATGAACTATGGCAAAAAATTTGAAAAAAAATTGGTTTGATTTTTTCGTACTTTTCAGATTTTCTTAGTTTTCATTTAAGGTCCGTGGTCAGGAAAAAAGACAGATTTTTGAAAAATTTCAAAATCTGTCAATTATTGTCCAAATTATTTTTATTTCACATCTAGACATGTGAAATGTATGAACTATGGCAAAAAAGTGAAAAAAAAAATTGGTTTGATTTTTTCGTACTTTTCAGATTTTCTTAGTTTTCATTTAAGGTCCGTGGTCAGGAAAAAAGACAGATTTTTGAAAAATTTCAAAATCTGTCAATTATTGTCAAAATTATTTTTATTTCACATCTAGACATGTGAAATGTATGAACTATGGCAAAAAAGTGAAAAAAAAATTGGTTTTATTTTTTCGTACTTTTCAGATTTTCTTAGTTTTCATTTAAGGTCCGTGGTCAGGAAAAAAGACAGATTTTTGAAAAATTTCAAAATCTGTCAATTATTGTCCAAATTATTTTTATTTCACATCTAGACATGTGAAATGTATGAACTATGGCAAAAAAAGTGAAAAAAAAATTGGTCTGATTTTTTCGTACTTTTCAGATTTTTTTAATTTTCGTGGTCAGGATGAAAGAAAGTTTTTTTTTTACAAATTTCAAAATCTGTCAATTATTGTCCAAATTATTTTTATTTCACATCTAGACATGTGAAATGTATGAACTATGGCAAAAAAAGTGAAAAAAAAATTGGTCTGATTTTTTCGTACTTTTCAGATTTTTTTAATTTTCGTGGTCAGGATGAAAGAAAGTTTTTTTTTTACAAATTTCAAAATCTGTCAATTATTGTCCAAATTATTTTTATTTCACATCTAGACATGTGAAATGTATGAACTATGGCAAAAAAGTGAAAAAAAAATTGGTTTGATTTTTTCGTACTTTTCAGATTTTCTTAGTTTTCATTTAAGGTCCGTGGTCAGGAAAAAAGACAGATTTTTGAAAAATTTCAAAATCTGTCAATTATTGTCCAAATTATTTTTATTTCACATCTAGACATGTGAAATGTATGAACTATGGCAAAAAAGTGAAAAAAAAATTGGTTTGATTTTTTCGTACTTTTCAGATTTTCTTAGTTTTCATTTAAGGTCCGTGGTCAGGAAAAAAGACAGATTTTTGAAAAATTTCAAAATCTGTCAATTATTGTCAAAATTATTTTTATTTCACATCTAGACATGTGAAATGTATGAACTATGGCAAAAAAGTGAAAAAAAAATTGGTTTGATTTTTTCGTACTTTTCAGATTTTCATAGTTTTCATTTAAGGTCCGTGGTCAGGAAAAAAGACAGATTTTTGAAAAATTTCAAAATCTGTCAATTATTGTCCAAATTATTTTTATTTCACATCTAGACATGTGAAATGTATGAACTATGGCAAAAAAAAGTGAAAAAAAAATTGGTCTGATTTTTTCGTACTTATCAGATTTTTTTAATTTTCGTGGTCAGGATGAGAGAAAGTTTTTTTTTTACAAATTTCAAAATCTGTAAATTATTGTCCAAATTATTTTTATTTCACATCTAGACATGTGAAATGTATGAACTATGGCAAAAAAGTGAAAAAAAAATTGGTTTGATTTTTTCGTACTTTTCAGATTTTCTTAGTTTTCATTTAAGGTCCGTGGTCAGGAAAAAAGACAGATTTTTGAAAAATTTCAAAATCTGTCAATTATTGTCCAAATTATTTTTATTTCACATCTAGACATGTGAAATGTATGAACTATGGCAAAAAAAGTGAAAAAAAAATTGGTCTGATTTTTTCGTACTTTTCAGATTTTTTTAATTTTCGTGGTCAGGATGAGAGAAAGTTTTTTTTTTACAAATTTCAAAATCTGTAAATTATTGTCCAAATTATTTTTATTTCACATCTAGACATGTGAAATGTATGAACTATGGCAAAAAATTTGAAAAAAAATTGGTTTGATTTTTTCGTACTTTTCAGATTTTCTTAGTTTTCATTTAAGGTCCGTGGTCAGGAAAAAAGACAGATTTTTGAAAAATTTCAAAATCTGTCAATTATTGTCCAAATTATTTTTATTTCACATCTAGACATGTGAAATGTATGAACTATGGCAAAAAAAGTGAAAAAAAAATTGGTCTGATTTTTTCGTACTTTTCAGATTTTTTTAATTTTCGTGGTCAGGATGAGAGAAAGTTTTTTTTTTACAAATTTCAAAATCTGTAAATTATTGTCCAAATTATTTTTATTTCACATCTAGACATGTGAAATGTATGAACTATGGCAAAAAATTTGAAAAAAAATTGGTTTGATTTTTTCGTACTTTTCAGATTTTCTTAGTTTTCATTTAAGGTCCGTGGTCAGGAAAAAAGACAGATTTTTGAAAAATTTCAAAATCTGTCAATTATTGTCCAAATTATTTTTATTTCACATCTAGACATGTGAAATGTATGAACTATGGCAAAAAAGTGAAAAAAAAATTGGTTTGATTTTTTCGTACTTTTCAGATTTTCATAGTTTTCATTTAAGGTCCGTGGTCAGGAAAAAAGACAGATTTTTGAAAAATTTCAAAATCTGTCAATTATTGTCCAAATTATTTTTATTTCACATCTAGACATGTGAAATGTATGAACTATGGCAAAAAAAAGTGAAAAAAAAATTGGTCTGATTTTTTCGTACTTATCAGATTTTTTTAATTTTCGTGGTCAGGATGAAAGTTTTTTTTTTACAAATTTCAAAATCTGTAAATTATTGTCCAAATTATTTTTATTTCACATCTAGACATGTGAAATGTATGAACTATGGCAAAAAAGTGAAAAAAAAATTGGTTTGATTTTTTCGTACTTTTCAGATTTTCTTAGTTTTCATTTAAGGTCCGTGGTCAGGAAAAAAGACAGATTTTTGAAAAATTTCAAAATCTGTCAATTATTGTCAAAATTATTTTTATTTCACATCTAGACATGTGAAATGTATGAACTATGGCAAAAAAGTGAAAAAAAAATTGGTTTGATTTTTTCGTACTTTTCAGATTTTCATAGTTTTCATTTAAGGTCCGTGGTCAGGAAAAAAGACAGATTTTTGAAAAATTTCAAAATCTGTCAATTATTGTCCAAATTATTTTTATTTCACATCTAGACATGTGAAATGTATGAACTATGGCAAAAAAAAGTGAAAAAAAAATTGGTCTGATTTTTTCGTACTTATCAGATTTTTTTAATTTTCGTGGTCAGGATGAGAGAAAGTTTTTTTTTTACAAATTTCAAAATCTGTAAATTATTGTCCAAATTATTTTTATTTCACATCTAGACATGTGAAATGTATGAACTATGGCAAAAAAGTGAAAAAAAAATTGGTTTGATTTTTTCGTACTTTTCAGATTTTCTTAGTTTTCATTTAAGGTCCGTGGTCAGGAAAAAAGACAGATTTTTGAAAAATTTCAAGATCTGTCAATTATTGTCCAAATTATTTTTATTTCACATCTAGACATGTGAAATGTATGAACTATGGCAAAAAAGTGAAAAAAAAATTGGTCTGATTTTTTCGTACTTTTCAGATTTTTTTAATTTTCGTGGTCAGGATGAGAGAAAGTTTTTTTTTTACAAATTTCAAAATCTGTAAATTATTGTCCAAATTATTTTTATTTCACATCTAGACATGTGAAATGTATGAACTATGGCAAAAAATTTGAAAAAAAATTGGTTTGATTTTTTCGTACTTTTCAGATTTTCTTAGTTTTCATTTAAGGTCCGTGGTCAGGAAAAAAGACAGATTTTTGAAAAATTTCAAAATCTGTCAATTATTGTCCAAATTATTTTTATTTCACATCTAGACATGTGAAATGTATGAACTATGGCAAAAAAAGTGAAAAAAAAATTGGTCTGATTTTTTCGTACTTTTCAGATTTTTTTAATTTTCGTGGTCAGGATGAGAGAAAGTTTTTTTTTTACAAATTTCAAAATCTGTAAATTATTGTCCAAATTATTTTTATTTCACATCTAGACATGTGAAATGTATGAACTATGGCAAAAAATTTGAAAAAAAATTGGTTTGATTTTTTCGTACTTTTCAGATTTTCTTAGTTTTCATTTAAGGTCCGTGGTCAGGAAAAAAGACAGATTTTTGAAAAATTTCAAAATCTGTCAATTATTGTCCAAATTATTTTTATTTCACATCTAGACATGTGAAATGTATGAACTATGGCAAAAAAGTGAAAAAAAAAATTGGTTTGATTTTTTCGTACTTTTCAGATTTTCTTAGTTTTCATTTAAGGTCCGTGGTCAGGAAAAAAGACAGATTTTTGAAAAATTTCAAAATCTGTCAATTATTGTCAAAATTATTTTTATTTCACATCTAGACATGTGAAATGTATGAACTATGGCAAAAAAGTGAAAAAAAAATTGGTTTTATTTTTTCGTACTTTTCAGATTTTCTTAGTTTTCATTTAAGGTCCGTGGTCAGGAAAAAAGACAGATTTTTGAAAAATTTCAAAATCTGTCAATTATTGTCCAAATTATTTTTATTTCACATCTAGACATGTGAAATGTATGAACTATGGCAAAAAAAGTGAAAAAAAAATTGGTCTGATTTTTTCGTACTTTTCAGATTTTTTTAATTTTCGTGGTCAGGATGAAAGAAAGTTTTTTTTTTACAAATTTCAAAATCTGTCAATTATTGTCCAAATTATTTTTATTTCACATCTAGACATGTGAAATGTATGAACTATGGCAAAAAAAGTGAAAAAAAAATTGGTCTGATTTTTTCGTACTTTTCAGATTTTTTTAATTTTCGTGGTCAGGATGAAAGAAAGTTTTTTTTTTACAAATTTCAAAATCTGTCAATTATTGTCCAAATTATTTTTATTTCACATCTAGACATGTGAAATGTATGAACTATGGCAAAAAAGTGAAAAAAAAATTGGTTTGATTTTTTCGTACTTTTCAGATTTTCTTAGTTTTCATTTAAGGTCCGTGGTCAGGAAAAAAGACAGATTTTTGAAAAATTTCAAAATCTGTCAATTATTGTCCAAATTATTTTTATTTCACATCTAGACATGTGAAATGTATGAACTATGGCAAAAAAGTGAAAAAAAAATTGGTTTGATTTTTTCGTACTTTTCAGATTTTCTTAGTTTTCATTTAAGGTCCGTGGTCAGGAAAAAAGACAGATTTTTGAAAAATTTCAAAATCTGTCAATTATTGTCAAAATTATTTTTATTTCACATCTAGACATGTGAAATGTATGAACTATGGCAAAAAAGTGAAAAAAAAATTGGTTTGATTTTTTCGTACTTTTCAGATTTTCATAGTTTTCATTTAAGGTCCGTGGTCAGGAAAAAAGACAGATTTTTGAAAAATTTCAAAATCTGTCAATTATTGTCCAAATTATTTTTATTTCACATCTAGACATGTGAAATGTATGAACTATGGCAAAAAAAAGTGAAAAAAAAATTGGTCTGATTTTTTCGTACTTATCAGATTTTTTTAATTTTCGTGGTCAGGATGAGAGAAAGTTTTTTTTTTACAAATTTCAAAATCTGTAAATTATTGTCCAAATTATTTTTATTTCACATCTAGACATGTGAAATGTATGAACTATGGCAAAAAAGTGAAAAAAAAATTGGTTTGATTTTTTCGTACTTTTCAGATTTTCTTAGTTTTCATTTAAGGTCCGTGGTCAGGAAAAAAGACAGATTTTTGAAAAATTTCAAAATCTGTCAATTATTGTCCAAATTATTTTTATTTCACATCTAGACATGTGAAATGTATGAACTATGGCAAAAAAAGTGAAAAAAAAATTGGTCTGATTTTTTCGTACTTTTCAGATTTTTTTAATTTTCGTGGTCAGGATGAGAGAAAGTTTTTTTTTTACAAATTTCAAAATCTGTAAATTATTGTCCAAATTATTTTTATTTCACATCTAGACATGTGAAATGTATGAACTATGGCAAAAAATTTGAAAAAAAATTGGTTTGATTTTTTCGTACTTTTCAGATTTTCTTAGTTTTCATTTAAGGTCCGTGGTCAGGAAAAAAGACAGATTTTTGAAAAATTTCAAAATCTGTCAATTATTGTCCAAATTATTTTTATTTCACATCTAGACATGTGAAATGTATGAACTATGGCAAAAAAAGTGAAAAAAAAATTGGTCTGATTTTTTCGTACTTTTCAGATTTTTTTAATTTTCGTGGTCAGGATGAGAGAAAGTTTTTTTTTTACAAATTTCAAAATCTGTAAATTATTGTCCAAATTATTTTTATTTCACATCTAGACATGTGAAATGTATGAACTATGGCAAAAAATTTGAAAAAAAATTGGTTTGATTTTTTCGTACTTTTCAGATTTTCTTAGTTTTCATTTAAGGTCCGTGGTCAGGAAAAAAGACAGATTTTTGAAAAATTTCAAAATCTGTCAATTATTGTCCAAATTATTTTTATTTCACATCTAGACATGTGAAATGTATGAACTATGGCAAAAAAGTGAAAAAAAAAATTGGTTTGATTTTTTCGTACTTTTCAGATTTTCTTAGTTTTCATTTAAGGTCCGTGGTCAGGAAAAAAGACAGATTTTTGAAAAATTTCAAAATCTGTCAATTATTGTCAAAATTATTTTTATTTCACATCTAGACATGTGAAATGTATGAACTATGGCAAAAAAGTGAAAAAAAAATTGGTTTTATTTTTTCGTACTTTTCAGATTTTCTTAGTTTTCATTTAAGGTCCGTGGTCAGGAAAAAAGACAGATTTTTGAAAAATTTCAAAATCTGTCAATTATTGTCCAAATTATTTTTATTTCACATCTAGACATGTGAAATGTATGAACTATGGCAAAAAAAGTGAAAAAAAAATTGGTCTGATTTTTTCGTACTTTTCAGATTTTTTTAATTTTCGTGGTCAGGATGAAAGAAAGTTTTTTTTTTACAAATTTCAAAATCTGTCAATTATTGTCCAAATTATTTTTATTTCACATCTAGACATGTGAAATGTATGAACTATGGCAAAAAAAGTGAAAAAAAAATTGGTCTGATTTTTTCGTACTTTTCAGATTTTTTTAATTTTCGTGGTCAGGATGAAAGAAAGTTTTTTTTTTACAAATTTCAAAATCTGTCAATTATTGTCCAAATTATTTTTATTTCACATCTAGACATGTGAAATGTATGAACTATGGCAAAAAAGTGAAAAAAAAATTGGTTTGATTTTTTCGTACTTTTCAGATTTTCTTAGTTTTCATTTAAGGTCCGTGGTCAGGAAAAAAGACAGATTTTTGAAAAATTTCAAAATCTGTCAATTATTGTCAAAATTATTTTTATTTCACATCTAGACATGTGAAATGTATGAACTATGGCAAAAAAGTGAAAAAAAAATTGGTTTGATTTTTTCGTACTTTTCAGATTTTCTTAGTTTTCATTTAAGGTCCGTGGTCAGGAAAAAAGACAGATTTTTGAAAAATTTCAAAATCTGTCAATTATTGTCCAAATTATTTTTATTTCACATCTAGACATGTGAAATGTATGAACTATGGCAAAAAAGTGAAAAAAAAATTGGTTTGATTTTTTCGTACTTTTCAGATTTTCTTAGTTTTCATTTAAGGTCCGTGGTCAGGAAAAAAGACAGATTTTTGAAAAATTTCAAAATCTGTCAATTATTGTCCAAATTATTTTTATTTCACATCTAGACATGTGAAATGTATGAACTATGGCAAAAAAAGTGAAAAAAAAATTGGTCTGATTTTTTCGTACTTTTCAGATTTTTTTAATTTTCGTGGTCAGGATGAGAGAAAGTTTTTTTTTTACAAATTTCAAAATCTGTAAATTATTGTCCAAATTATTTTTATTTCACATCTAGACATGTGAAATGTATGAACTATGGCAAAAAAAGTGAAAAAAAAATTGGTCTGATTTTTTCGTACTTTTCAGATTTTTTTAATTTCCGCAGTCAGGATGAAAGAAAGTTTTTTTTTTACAAATTTCAAAATCTATCAATTATTGTCCAAATTATTTTTATTTCACATCTAGACATGTGAAATGTATGAACTATGGCAAAAAAGTGAAAAAAAAATTGATTTGATTTTTTCGTACTTTTCAGATTTTCTTAGTTTTCATTTAAGGTCCGTGGTCAGGAAAAAAGACAGATTTTTGAAAAATTTCAAAATCTGTCAATTATTGTCCAAATTATTTTTATTTCACATCTAGACATGTGAAATGTATGAACTATGGCAAAAAAGTGAAAAAAAAATTGGTTTGATTTTTTCGTACTTTTCAGATTTTCTTAGTTTTCATTTAAGGTCCGTGGTCAGGAAAAAAGACAGATTTTTGAAAAATTTCAAAATCTGTCAATTATTGTCCAAATTATTTTTATTTCACATCTAGACATGTGAAATGTATGAACTATGGCAAAAAAAGTGAAAAAAAAATTGGTCTGATTTTTTCGTACTTTTCAGATTTTTTTAATTTTCGTGGTCAGGATGAGAGAAAGTTTTTTTTTTACAAATTTCAAAATCTGTAAATTATTGTCCAAATTATTTTTATTTCACATCTAGACATGTGAAATGTATGAACTATGGCAAAAAAAGTGAAAAAAAAATTGGTCTGATTTTTTCGTACTTTTCAGATTTTTTTAATTTCCGCAGTCAGGATGAAAGAAAGTTTTTTTTTTACAAATTTCAAAATCTATCAATTATTGTCCAAATTATTTTTATTTCACATCTAGACATGTGAAATGTATGAACTATGGCAAAAAAGTGAAAAAAAAATTGATTTGATTTTTTCGTACTTTTCAGATTTTCTTAGTTTTCATTTAAGGTCCTTGGTCAGGAAAAAAGACAGATTTTTGAAAAATTTCAAAATCTGTCAATTATTGTCCAAATTATTTTTATTTCACATCTAGACATGTGAAATGTATGAACTATGGCAAAAAAAGTGAAAAAAAAATTGGTCTGATTTTTTCGTACTTTTCAGATTTTTTTAATTTTCGTGGTCAGGATGAGAGAAAGTTTTTTTTTTACAAATTTCAAAATCTGTAAATTATTGTCCAAATTATTTTTATTTCACATCTAGACATGTGAAATGTATGAACTATGGCAAAAAATTTGAAAAAAAATTGGTTTGATTTTTTCGTACTTTTCAGATTTTCTTAGTTTTCATTTAAGGTCCGTGGTCAGGAAAAAAGACAGATTTTTGAAAAATTTCAAAATCTGTCAATTATTGTCCAAATTATTTTTATTTCACATCTAGACATGTGAAATGTATGAACTATGGCAAAAAAAGTGAAAAAAAAATTGGTCTGATTTTTTCGTACTTTTCAGATTTTTTTAATTTTCGTGGTCAGGATGAGAGAAAGTTTTTTTTTTACAAATTTCAAAATCTGTAAATTATTGTCCAAATTATTTTTATTTCACATCTAGACATGTGAAATGTATGAACTATGGCAAAAAATTTGAAAAAAAATTGGTTTGATTTTTTCGTACTTTTCAGATTTTCTTAGTTTTCATTTAAGGTCCGTGGTCAGGAAAAAAGACAGATTTTTGAAAAATTTCAAAATCTGTCAATTATTGTCCAAATTATTTTTATTTCACATCTAGACATGTGAAATGTATGAACTATGGCAAAAAAGTGAAAAAAAAAATTGGTTTGATTTTTTCGTACTTTTCAGATTTTCTTAGTTTTCATTTAAGGTCCGTGGTCAGGAAAAAAGACAGATTTTTGAAAAATTTCAAAATCTGTCAATTATTGTCAAAATTATTTTTATTTCACATCTAGACATGTGAAATGTATGAACTATGGCAAAAAAGTGAAAAAAAAATTGGTTTTATTTTTTCGTACTTTTCAGATTTTCTTAGTTTTCATTTAAGGTCCGTGGTCAGGAAAAAAGACAGATTTTTGAAAAATTTCAAAATCTGTCAATTATTGTCCAAATTATTTTTATTTCACATCTAGACATGTGAAATGTATGAACTATGGCAAAAAAAGTGAAAAAAAAATTGGTCTGATTTTTTCGTACTTTTCAGATTTTTTTAATTTTCGTGGTCAGGATGAAAGAAAGTTTTTTTTTTACAAATTTCAAAATCTGTCAATTATTGTCCAAATTATTTTTATTTCACATCTAGACATGTGAAATGTATGAACTATGGCAAAAAAGTGAAAAAAAAATTGGTTTGATTT
Source organism: Alosa sapidissima (assembly GCF_018492685.1). NCBI lineage: Eukaryota > Metazoa > Chordata > Actinopteri > Clupeiformes > Clupeidae > Alosa > Alosa sapidissima. The sequence goes on along the minus strand of NW_024582164.1, from coordinate 1,568 downwards.
TTTCGTACTTTTCAGATTTTCTTAGTTTTCATTTAAGGTCCGTGGTCAGGAAAAAAGACAGATTTTTGAAAAATTTCAAAATCTGTCAATTATTGTCAAAATTATTTTTATTTCACATCTAGACATGTGAAATGTATGAACTATGGCAAAAAAGTGAAAAAAAAATTGGTTTGATTTTTTCGTACTTTTCAGATTTTCTTAGTTTTCATTTAAGGTCCGTGGTCAGGAAAAAAGACAGATTTTTGAAAAATTTCAAAATCTGTCAATTATTGTCCAAATTATTTTTATTTCACATCTAGACATGTGAAATGTATGAACTATGGCAAAAAAGTGAAAAAAAAATTGGTTTGATTTTTTCGTACTTTTCAGATTTTCTTAGTTTTCATTTAAGGTCCGTGGTCAGGAAAAAAGACAGATTTTTGAAAAATTTCAAAATCTGTCAATTATTGTCCAAATTATTTTTATTTCACATCTAGACATGTGAAATGTATGAACTATGGCAAAAAAAGTGAAAAAAAAATTGGTCTGATTTTTTCGTACTTTTCAGATTTTTTTAATTTCCGCAGTCAGGATGAAAGAAAGTTTTTTTTTTACAAATTTCAAAATCTATCAATTATTGTCCAAATTATTTTTATTTCACATCTAGACATGTGAAATGTATGAACTATGGCAAAAAAGTGAAAAAAAAATTGATTTGATTTTTTCGTACTTTTCAGATTTTCTTAGTTTTCATTTAAGGTCCGTGGTCAGGAAAAAAGACAGATTTTTGAAAAATTTCAAAATCTGTCAATTATTGTCCAAATTATTTTTATTTCACATCTAGACATGTGAAATGTATGAACTATGGCAAAAAAGTGAAAAAAAAATTGGTTTGATTTTTTCGTACTTTTCAGATTTTCTTAGTTTTCATTTAAGGTCCGTGGTCAGGAAAAAAGACAGATTTTTGAAAAATTTCAAAATCTGTCAATTATTGTCCAAATTATTTTTATTTCACATCTAGACATGTGAAATGTATGAACTATGGCAAAAAAAGTGAAAAAAAAATTGGTCTGATTTTTTCGTACTTTTCAGATTTTTTTAATTTTCGTGGTCAGGATGAGAGAAAGTTTTTTTTTTACAAATTTCAAAATCTGTAAATTATTGTCCAAATTATTTTTATTTCACATCTAGACATGTGAAATGTATGAACTATGGCAAAAAAAGTGAAAAAAAAATTGGTCTGATTTTTTCGTACTTTTCAGATTTTTTTAATTTCCGCAGTCAGGATGAAAGAAAGTTTTTTTTTTACAAATTTCAAAATCTATCAATTATTGTCCAAATTATTTTTATTTCACATCTAGACATGTGAAATGTATGAACTATGGCAAAAAAGTGAAAAAAAAATTGATTTGATTTTTTCGTACTTTTCAGATTTTCTTAGTTTTCATTTAAGGTCCTTGGTCAGGAAAAAAGACAGATTTTTGAAAAATTTCAAAATCTGTCAATTATTGTCCAAATTATTTTTATTTTCACATCTAGACATGTGAAATGTATGAACTATGGCAAAAAAAGTGAAAAAAAAATTGGTC